>NW_025855311.1:0-3320 GCF_002878395.1 Capsicum annuum
AAAAAGAAAAAAATGGAAAGAAAAAATATAAAGGAAAAGAAAAGAAAAAAATGGAAAAATGAAAAAAAATGAAAAAGAAAAAAGAAAAAAAAGGAGAAGAAGAAAAAACTGGAAAAGAAAACAAAAAGAAAGAGAAAAAGGAAGAGAGAAAATTTATAATAATATTTTATCATATTTACTATATCTAATAATATTTCATAAGTTATAAAAAACTTTCATTTATTTGCATTCTCCACTTAAATGACATGTTTTTTCAACTTCATTCTGCTTAATTCTTATGGATTAATCTATCTATAAATACCAATCATCTATGCAGTCGTTGGATACTCACTTGCATTTTCTTCTTTTTCTTCTTTAATAGTATTTTTGTAATGCTTTTTTTTTTTTACATTTTATTTATGTGACAATATGATAATCATAATTTTGATTAAAATCATAGAAATATTCTTTAGAATTTCTTCTCGTGTAGTAATAGTCAAACACAAGTTCATCAAGATGAAGAAGGAAGTTTGATGGTGGCGTAATCTATATATAATATAAAGGAAGGTCATAGAGGAGATGATGCGGAACCTCACTATGGCCTTCATTTCTATTTATCTTTTTTCTCCTTTTTTTAAATTTTTTTATTCATTCTTGCACTAAGCAATTTGTTTATTAATTAAAAATACTTTATCATATTTGTTATATCTAATAATATCTCATAATAAAAAGACTTTCATCGATTTGCATTCTCTACTTAAATGACATGTTTTTTCAACTTCATTCTACTTAATTCTTATGGATTAATCCATCTATAAATATCAATCATCTATTAAATTGTTGGATACTCATTTGCATTTTCTTCTTTTTCCTTTTTAATGCGTAGTATTTTCTAATGTTTTTTTTTACATTTTTTTCATGTGACAATATAATAATCATCATTTTGATGAAGATCATAGAAATATTCTTTAGAATTTCTTCTCGTGTAATAATAATCAAACACAAGTTCATCAAGATGAAGAAGGAAGTTTGATGGTCTTGAAAGATTCATCAAGAGAGATTATCAAATTAATTAGTTTGGCAAAGTATAGAAGTTTGAATTATATATGTGTGTGTGTTTATTGCTTACTTTAGTATTTTTAATTAATTAACTATTTCATTAAATGCAAGAAATAATCTCTTCAAGAACAAGACTTTATTACAAATTAAAGTTTATACTATGTCACGGGCAATGAAAAATGTCTTCAACTTATTGCTTTGTTGATACCATAGGACTTATTGACTCGTAGTCTTTTGACCAATGATTCATTATTTTTGGTTTTTTTCTTTACATTTCTAATCTTTTTTTTGTTTGATTCTCTCTAATTCGGATGTTATATCACTCGATTTTCATACTTAAGCGTCTCAATTTAGTATTTTTTTTTTCATGAAGTATCAACAATTAAAAAAAATATATGACATCTAACAACCTAATAGAAAAATATGTCAATCAATAAAAACTTATATGTATATGTATGTATGTACACACACTCACATATATATAAATATTTCTATAAAGTAAAGAGAATAGTTTCATCAATGTAAAAAAACACCTTAAAAAATTGAATTTATGATCACGCTTCGCGTGATCGAGTTCACTAGTTAAGGGATAAATAAAAGAGAAAGGTTATAGATTATATTTAATTGACAAGACTATAAATTGTAATTAATTAAAATTTAGATTATATTCATTAATTAGAAATTTATGTTTATTAAGCTATGTAGTGTAATCTAAATTATACACCAATTTGACTAATCCATTCTGTTTTGATGTAGACTATAGTGGAGACAAAGTGGGGAAGTTGAGAGAGACGGAGATGTTTTTCTTATTTACCTAATTCTCATGTACATGTTAACTTTAGGTGCTTATATCATTAAGGTATGGGTCACTATTGCTCTTTCATTCTCGTCTTCTTCTTTACAAGTTATTTACAGCTGTTTTTTTTATTTAATTATCATTTACCCATATCATATTTATTTAATAAATTTGAAGGAACTTTTAATTGTTGAATAAATGAACAGAGAATTTTTATTACAATATGCAAAAAGGTCATTTGTTGGGAGAAGTTTAAAAGCCTTGTTGGCAGTATCATTTTTTTGTATGTATTTTATTTGTTTCTTTGTTATTGATGTTAGTGGTGGGTTGGTGTTGTTGGAACCTGTGGTGTTGTTGATGGTGTTGGAACATAGGATGCTGCTTCTTTGTTGTTGATGATATTGTTGGAACAAATGTTGTTATTTTCTTTGTTGTTGATGTTTTTTATTTGTTATTTCTTTGTAGTTTATGTTTTTGTTGATGTTGCAACAGATGGAGAAACTGTTGGAACAAATCAAATCACCAGCAAGGCTGGTTTGATATATTTTAACAGACTCTATATTTGTTGCAACAGACTCCACATCTATTGCATTAGACTCCACCTCTGTTGTATCAGACTCCACATCTGATGCAACAAACTCCTCATTTGATGCAACAGACTCTACATCTGTTGCAACAGATGGATAATGTTCTTTCTGTGACATTAATTTTTTTCTCTTCTTTGTAGATATAAGAAACTGAAAGTTGATCAACTTTTGCCCAACCATTACAAGAAGTTGCAATAAATATGGGTTCGGAGGAATAAGCTGCTTGTAGATGAAACCACTTCATATGTGAGAGGTATGTTTTACTGATAATATTATCGTGGAAACACTCATAGAGTACACTGATTTTGTGAATGCTGTTTTTACCAATTAGTCATAGATCATTCAAACAAGATATCTGCAATTTTACAATTAAGTTTGGTAGGTCCGAACTGATAAGGCTGAGGGACCATGAATATGATTCTGATACCCTGTTAAGATTAAATGTCGGTTCTTGCTCATGTTTATTTGTCAAGCATTATCAAGGGATCTAGTTTTGGTGTCATTGTAAAGAGATTCAATAGCAATTGAACTAACTTTTAGGGTGCATTGGAATCTGAGAAGGCCTTTGAAGCCTAGCACTGCATCTGACAAGAACGAAAAACCATATAGTTACTGTCCTAGCCCAAATTTATATGGTTGGGTTGTTCGTGGTGATGATTATACGCTAGAAGGTGTGGTAGAAAAATGCCTTCGAGGAAAAATGAGTGGTTGATGAAAGACTATATCATTTGAGAACTAATTGAAGAGGATACATAGGGTAGAAAGTAACTTCTAGCGAATCTGACCGATAAAATTATCTTAAAACATGAGAAATTTGTATCAAGTGCAAATATGAAAGTGTATCCGGTAATATAAATTCATTTGTTGTCTCTCTAAGAGAAAAATAATGCAGATGGTCA
>NW_025855312.1:0-3541 GCF_002878395.1 Capsicum annuum
CTAATTACTGATAGTAATTCTAAAAAACTAAATCATCTGTCTGAAATAGTCTAGTCTGAAAGCCTCTAACTGTCTGAATAGGGAGTTGATGAGACAAGTCCCCAACTAACTCCGACTACTGAACTACTGAAATGCTGAAATAACAACTTTGTCCTTGAAATATGAGGACTCACTACTATAACTATTGCTGATAACCTGAGCTACTAAGTACGGTCAGGAACCCGTGCGTCTGGACCTATGATATAAGATATCATAACGCAAAAAAAAGTATGCGTCAGTACTTTGAATGTATTGGTATGCTAAGTGAGGTAGGCTGTTATACATGGCTTCATATACATGAGAGTACATTAATAACTGAAACTGTTGTAAATGTTGATTATGCAATACTGTGCATATACGTATATATACTGTATCTGAGATCATACTGAGATTGAATACTGAGTTTTAATAACTGAGTGACTAATATCTGAGATTACTAATAACTATATTACTGATAATAGGGTGACTATTTCTGACTGTCCTAATTCTGTAGAATTGAACTGAGTTCTATACTGAATCTGAAACTGAAACTACAAATGTGGGAGTATTTATCTAACCAACATACCCCAATTATAAACTGAGTTGGGGTCCAACTTGTGACCCCAGTTGGAAGGGTGTTAGCATCGTTCCATGAGTACTAACAATAGCTATGTGGATCCACTAAAGAGTCACCCTCATTTGGCAGGTGAGATATGTGTTAACATCAACTAGCAGGTGAACACTTTATCAACCCTCAACTGGCAGGTTGATATATTTAACCTACGTTGGCTATGTAGTTCTAAAACTAAGGGACTGCTACTAAAGGTCACACCCTCAACTAGCAGGTGAGCCCCTATCCCTAGGTTTGCTTGGTGCTGAATCCTACTTTCAACTAGACTGTACTAGGCTTAACTGAATAGTTACTGATCATGTTGACTGACTGAACTGGACTGAGTTCACTGAGTTCTGTAACTGACTAAGTACTACTGTTGGTGACGTTACTGAGAGTATTCTATAGTTACGGCAATTCTAGGTAAACAACTAGATTTTCAGGTATTAAATACCCCCAGGACTCGATAGCATCAATAGCAAAACATGCCAAAATCTTGAAAGCATTACATTAATTACTTAATCACCATGCATTCATTTAGACATTTTATCAAACACTTGAGAGGCATGAACTTGTGCATGAATGGGGCCACATGATAACATGTCATGAAATCACTGCACAATTTACATAGGCATTCTATCAAACACTTGGGGAACATAATTAGTGCACATAGGATTTCATCAAGATATAAACATCATGGTTACAACATTCATCTTGTAATCAAGGGTTTAACATGAGCATCACATAATTCTACATAAATGCTAATTAATTCACTTGAAACTTGTAATGAAATTTGATTTAAAAATCAAACATAAATACATACATGAACACAATCCAATTCAAAACATGTAAATCATGGAATCAATAAAATTGTAGTTTAAAAAGGGTTCTTGAACTCGAAGGGTGGAAGAAAACCCAAGGATGAACATCTAACATACCTTGATTGTTGATTTGTTGAAAATAGTGGTGAATTCTTGGGACTTGAATCTTGAGCATGATGATCTAGGGTTTATTCTTGAGAGGATTTTGAGAATAAATAATGAATTTTGCCCTTTAAGATATCAAATTTCGAGTTAAGGCTGAATAATGTAAGGGGAAAATGACCCATTTGCCCTCACAAACCCGGATAAAAGAATGATGAACGGGGTCCTCATCGCATCGCGACCCCCGCGATGCGACCCCTGCTATGGTCAAGTAGTCCTTGCGGCGCGACCTTGGGCTTGGGTCAACTGGCCTTCGCGGCGCGACCCTATCGCGACCCCTTGCTATTTTAGACATCCAAACTCACCCTTATGCCAGTCCGAAAAATTCTAAACTCGCCTGAAATGACCTACATGTGACCCTTATTATGAATCAACTTGAAAATCCAGATACTAAGGTCGAAAATAAGATCCTTCAATTTCGAAGGCTAAAATGATTCTATGTCTTGACACTTAGCTGAAATTTTCTAAGTCTGTGACCTCTTTTGGCATGCTATATAGGACGAAAACGACTAGGATTTTGCGGGGTCTTACACATAATTTATAAGTGAGGTAATAGATCACAAATGTCAATTTAAGTGACACAATACTTAGATGACCATAATAACTAATTAAAGGTGATATAGTGAAATAACGATTGAAGCAGCGAAACAGACATGTCTTAAATAAATTATAACACTTAATTAGAAGTGATATTGCAAAATTACTATAAAAAATATTCGTGAAAAAGATTTAAGTGGACCTCATATAAGACTCCAACTTAATTTAAGACATTAAGAGTTAATTTATCATTTTTTATGTTTATTTTATCTTTTTTATTAAATATTATTATTTTTTAAATAAATAGGTGACTCATAATAATTAATTAGAAGCGATATTTAATAAAAATTATGGTTGAAGCAGCTGAAGCATGCATGTTATAAATGCATATTTTTCTTTTTTTTAATTAATAATACATATATGACTTATAGTAATTAATTAGGGGTGATATCACAAAATTACGGTTGAAGGACGTCAACTTAATTTAACATCAAGAGTTAATTGATAATTTTGGTCTATTTTATCTCTTTTATTAAGTATTATTAATTTTTTAATATTGGATGATTCATAATAATTAATTAGGAGCGATATCTAGTAAAAATACTGTTGAAGCAGTTGCAACAAACATGTCATAAACGTCTATTTTTCTTTTTAAAATTAAATATGATCAATTCTATAATATATAAATTACTTATAATAACTAATTAGGGTATTATAATAAAATCACGATTGAAACTGCTGAAACAGACATGTCATAAGTGTCTATTTCTTTTTTAAATTAAATATTATTAATTTTTTAATAAATAAATGACTTATTATAGTTAATTAGGAGTGATATAATAAAATCACGGAACAACTGGTCGACAAGCATGTCAAACCAGCGCTTCTAATATAGATAAAATCTGCACATACATTATGTAAAAACCAAAAATTGAATGTTAAGAGCAAAATTTGAACCCAAAGAGATTTTTTGCCAACCAAGCCATTGGTTCGATTTCACAAATGGGTTCAAATAGTAAATTATAGATTTTTACTAGAATTTCTCATGTAAATATAAATTTTACTCAAAATTTATTATGTTTATCCAAACCTTATATGCTATTGTAGCTAGCTTCGCCCCTGCTCATACTACATTTATTGTACTTGAGTACAGGTTTGAATCTCAATTCCAGCACAATTCATGTGTCAGTTCTAGCATTGAAGATCCAACTTTGTGGTGAGCCACATGTCTTACTTTGCAATAGTTATGACATGAAAAAAGACACAAAGTCATATCTCAACTTGTCCGACTTTTTAAAAAAGACACTTAAATTATACGGGTTATCTATTACCTCACAAAAATTACATATACCATTGTAAATAGATTATTTTGACCAATTTTTGCCTATGCGTG
>NW_025855313.1:0-3097 GCF_002878395.1 Capsicum annuum
AGCCTTAAGCACCGTGTGAATCTTCGGGACCCATTTTCGGGGCGTTACAAATATGTTCTGAATATAATTTGTAAACTGAAATGTTGAGTGCTGATGAATGAATAACTGATATCCATATGCTATGATCAATACTAGCCTGAACTAAAGTATACTGAATATGAAACTGAGACTGTGGGAGCTATCATCTAACCGATATGCCCCAATGAGCAACCTGGGGTCCAACCTGTAACCCCAGTTGGAAGGGTGTCAGTACCGTTCCATGGTTACTAACACTAGCTCTGTGGATCCACTAAAGTGTTGTCCTAAAGGACTAAGGGTGTCTAGCCTAAACTGATGGGTTACCCCTAGGAGGTAGTCAAGCCTGAACTGACAGGTGACTCCTCAAATCCTACGCTAGCTACATAGTTCTGGCGTGCAGGGACTATTACTAATGACTCTTCCTATCTGATGGGGGAGCTGCCATCCCTCCACTCGCTCAGTGATAAATCCCACTCCTAACTAGACTGACTCAAAGTACTGAATTGTTCTAAGTTTAACTGATCATGATAACTGACTAAACTGATACTGCTCATAACATGTATGAAACTATTCTGAAGATACTGAGGCTAAGTAAACAGCTAAGTTTTTGGGTATTCATAACCCCCAGGACTCAATAGCAATCATAGTAAAATACTACTAAAACCTTGAGGACATAATATGAAAGCATTTATTCAAAAATTCATTCTTATAGGCATTTCATCAAACACTTGATATGTATAGTGTAAGCTAAGAATAAGAATAATTTAAAGCTTGTAGTAATAGCATAATTTCAACATCAACATCACTAATTATGAATTAAATCAGCAAATAACATCATTAACACATGTAGGGTGGAATAACAATGACAATTTCATGTAAACATGGTGTAGAATCAAGGTTCATGGGAATTCATGGTTAAAAATCATAATAACTTGTAAAAGATCATAACTTTGAATTTAA
Organism: Capsicum annuum; assembly: GCF_002878395.1. Taxonomy (NCBI): domain Eukaryota; kingdom Viridiplantae; phylum Streptophyta; class Magnoliopsida; order Solanales; family Solanaceae; genus Capsicum; species Capsicum annuum. Next base: position 979 of record NW_025855313.1, read on the forward strand.
AATTTGATACTTGGACTCCATAGGTGAAAGGGACCCATGGATGAACACTAAACCTACCTGGATTGATGAATTCGTGAGAGTTCTTTGGATTTTTCTTGAGATTTGATATTGAATCTTAAAGGTTAGGGTTGGTTCTTGAAAAATAATTAATTAATTGAAGAGGATTTGTCAGTAATGGGGCTCATAATGCTCCTTTAGGGTTGTAATTACGTGTTTTTGATGAATTTGGGGCTTTGAGAAATAACCAAACAGTCCCTAAAAAATTAAGTTGCGAGCTGGAAATCCTGATTTTTGGCTCTGGTGCAATGCGATGCTATCGCGCTGTACCACTGGAAAGCTGACAATTCCCATTTTACCCAACGGTGCAATGCGGTGCTATAGCATTGCGCCACTAGAAAAAGGACAATTCCAAATTGGAACCTTGGCGCGATGTGGTGCCAATCGTGGTGCCTCACTGGAAAATGACAAACGTGAAAATACCCATTGGCGCGATATGGTGCTTATCGCGGTGACACACTAGAAAAGGACGAACGTGATTTTGGGCATCACCGCGAAGTGGTCTTATCGTATTGGGCTACTAGTTTTCTCTAAAAGTTCCATAACTTCTCACTCGAGTATCGAATTTAGGCGAAATTGGTATTGTTGGAAAGATAATTCAATTTACTATAGTTTGGTGGGTCTTGAGCTGGAAAATTCTCAATAGAGAAAAAGATATGCTCATTTGTAGTTGACTAAAGTAATATTTTTATAAAAAATTCAATCAGTAAGGATTATTTTGATTCGTCTAATGGCTGGGAGTTATTTGAGGCCTTAATACACATCAAAATCACTCAAAAAATTACCAAAGGACTATAATGTTCTTTGCATGATCTTAGAATATGACTCTCACATGGGTTTGGATTTTTAGGGTATTACAATATCTCCCCCTTGGGAACATTCGCCCTTGAATGAGACTAGTTAAGATGAAAACACTAAGGAACTAAGATTACATGCTATATATACGTGATGAAAGCGTGATTACATGACTGAGTCTAAAACATGACATATGACTGAACTGATTCTATGAATGCATGACTGACACGAGAATGATATGCAGGTAGAACTGAGCATGGAAAAGAGGAATTCTAATAAAATTGTTACCTTAAGCTGAATCTGAGTTTGTGGAGAAAAGATGAGGGTACTTGGTCCGCATATCTACTTCTTCTTCCCAAGTGGCTCCCTCAACGGATTGATTCCGCCAAAGAACTTTGACTAGGGGAACTTCTTTGTTCCTTAGTCTATAAATTTGTCGATCTAGGATCTGGACTGGAATTTCTTCGTAAGAGAGGCTGTTCTGAACACCTACGCTTTCTAAGGAAACAACTACAGCTGGGTCACAATACAATTCTTCAACAAAGAGATATGGAATACTAGGTGCACTGATGCTAAGTCTGTAGGTAACTCAAGCTCATAAGCCACCTTTTTTAAATGGCTCAAAACTCTGTAAGGGCCAACATATCGGAGACTAAGCTCCCCCTTCTTTCCAAACCTCTTTACTCTTTTTATGGGAGAGATCTTTAGATATATAAAGACACTAATCTCAAACTCAAGATCCTTTCTCCTCATATTTTCATAAGATTTCTGTTGGCTTTGGGTTGCCTTAAGCCTTTCCTGGATTAGCTGAACTTTCTCTAAAGCATCAAACACCAAGTCGGGCGCTATCAAAGTAGTTTAACCTATCTTAAACCAACCAATCAGAGATCTATATCTCCTCCCATAGAGAGCCTCAAAATGAGCCATCTGAATATAGGAATGATAGCTGTTATTATAAGCAAACTCGATTAAAGGCAAGTGGTCATCCCAACTGCCCTTAAAGTCGATGACATATGCTCTTAATATATCCTCAAGGGTCTGAATGGTCCTTTCTTCCTGACCATCTGTCTGAGGGTAAAAGGTTGTACTGAGGTAAACTTGGGTACCAAGACCCTTCTAAAAAGCTTTTCAAAAGTGAGAGAAGAACTGAGTACCTCTATATGAGATGATAGACAAAGAAACACCGTGAAACCTAACCAACTCTCTAATATAGAGCTTGGCATATTCCTCGGCTGAATAAGAAGTATGGACTGGAAAGAAATGAGCT
>NW_025855314.1:0-3499 GCF_002878395.1 Capsicum annuum
TTCTATCTTTTGAATGGTGTAATGCAATAAGTTTCAAATGTTCATGATACTCCTTTGCCCTGTGTTCAAGGAGAGTTGAAATCTAAGGGGCTTTCCGATTTGATTTAATCCTTTTGTATACCTTTTTTTTTTTTGTTTTCATAGACTACAAAGTTTTTCGCTCTTCAATTGAGTGGCTCCTGATTTTTATTAGAGTGAAGGTTAAAATAATGCAATCGGATGACTTAAAGACTTTGTAAATCTCCCTGGAAACTTTAATAGCATTTTGCTGAACCAACCTTTTAAGACATGCATGCAGGATCAACTTAAATCTCTCTCTCTCTCTCTCTCTCTCTATATATATATATATAATGTGGTCAATAAGAAGGATTAGAACTACGTACTTGTGAACGCATCACGCTTGTCGTATTTCCATCTCTTTTCAATGGGTAATGTGAACTCTGTGATGATTTTGCTCACTCTTGCGATTGATCGTTCTATTTAATCTTTGATTCAACTGTGTTCCTTTATAATACTTCTCCACTGCGTGTCTGCACCAGCTACTTCCCTGAAAGGATTGGATATCATTTTATGCTGCCTATGAGTCCATCCCAGTCTCTAATAAGTTACAGAATCTTGCCAGATGGACAATGATTGTATTGCCTTATTTTCCCTTTCTTTGCAGTTGCAACTTTAGCATACCAAGTCTCTATTTGTACTGCTGTACAGTCTTTCACTTATTAGGTAATGTTTTCGTTACCCGATTCAAATTTGTACAGCCGTTATATATTTATAATTGTATATTCGTTTTCGTTGTGCTTTTAGTCGATGTTCAGCCTCTATGTTGGCTTTTCAATTGGAGTCCATTAATAGTAAACCTTACCTTTCCCATAAACAGAAGAATATTGGCTTCCCTTTGTTCCATTTGTTTTTACATTTTGAGAAGCTCAGCTTGCTGATAGAGTGTCCTACATTAGTTGATAATTTTGTCTCACTATATGCTGTTGTGGTAATTCTAACATCATAACAGATAGATTTCACCAAGTCATGATTACAACAACAAAAACCACAACAACAAACCCAGTGTATTCCCACAGCGTGGGTTCTAGGGAGGGTAAGATGTACGCAGTTCATACCGCTACCTCCGAAGAAGTAGAGAGGCTGTTTCCAATAGACCCTCGGCTCAAGGTAAAGGATAGTAAACAAGGAGATGGATGACATAACCAAAATAAAGAATAAGAAATAATAAAATAAAAATCAGAGACATATGAAATACGGGAAATAAGAGAAACACGGAATAAGAAAAATAGGAACTAAGAAATAAGAAATAGGACACTCACTTAGTAGTAACATATACTCACATACCAAAGACACCTATGTACACCATCCTACGATTACTAACCCGGCTACACAAGAATTCTCCTGACTGCTTGCTACAATCCACACACTAACACTAGCCTTCTACCCTTATTCTCGACCTCCACACTTTCCTATCTAAGGTCATGTCCTCAGTAAGCTGAAGCTGCTCCATGTCATGTCTAATCACCTCCCTCCAGTATTTTTTCGGCCTACCTCTACTCCTCCTGAAACCATCCAACGCTAGTCTCTCACACCTACGAACCGGAGCATCCACGCCCCTCCTCATCACATGCTCAAACTATCTCAGCCTTCCTTCCCGCACCTTGTCCTCCACCGAAGCCACTCCTACCTTCTCCCGGATAATCTCATTCCTAACTCTGTCCCCTTTAGTAAGCCCACACATCCAACGCAACATTCTCATTTCCGCCACCTTCAATTTTTGGATGTGAACGTGCTTAACTGTCCGACACTCCGCTCCATACAATATGGCCGACTACCACCAAGTCATGATTACAGTTCTCTCAAACTAGAAACTATCGATATACAAGTAAAATAAACATTTAATTAATATTCCTTAAAAAGGTGCGACATATTAATAGGGGTGAAATAATATGAATCGGAGTGAGTAATTAGATGCCAATTACTACTCCATTCGCTTCTTCTAGATTATGATTTTTTTTTTTGTGGGGCTCTTTACCTTCTAGATTCCACATGATTTCATGTTTCCCAATCTTAATTTATTATGCTGGATGCTACCCTTTTTTGTGTATATATAAAGGCTATTCCCTCTTCACTTCTCCCAGCAAAAATATATTGTGTATTTTGTTAAGTATCAACTGCAATTTGTGTACTCTTTCTTGATTTTCTTACTTAAAGTTGTCAACTTGTCTTTGAAATTTCAATTAGTATGGCTGGTTTAGTGGCGGAGAAGAAAAATGTAGTAGTGATTGGTGGTGGAGTTGCTGGCTCTCTTGTTGCCAAATCACTTCAAAATGAGGCCGATGTCTTCCTCATTGATGAGTAATAAGAATTTCTCTTTTTACTTTTTCCTCTCATTCTTTATTGATTTTAAACCCTTGTGGCTAAATCAATGAGAATATGCTAAGTTCTTACTCCTGATATTGTTTAAGTGTCTTACTTTTCTTTTTGGTCTGCCCCTAGACAGTGTCTCTTTTGATATTTAGTAAGTTTTTCACTTTGCTTTTTGATCTGTCCCAGAAAGAGTCTCTTTCTAATATTTAGTAAGGTTTTCAATTCCTTACATTCTATATGGCAAGTTTAAGATCACTAGATTAAAGTCTTGTTTTGTTCCTTAAGTTTCGTGCCAAGTCAAACTAGGACACTTAGATTGAAATGGAGGGATTAACTTTTATACATTTACTGATGATTCCTTTATATTCTTGACTTGTCATGGCTACTCATTTGCATTGATTTATTGTGTTTTTATGTATGGTATGTGAACAGGAAAGAATATTTTGAGATTACTTGGGCAAGTTTAAGGTCTATGGCTGAACGTGAATTTGCTAAAAGATCTGTCATTTCTCACTTCGAATACCTTCCTCACGCGAAAATCGTCACGTCAGCTGCAGTTAACATCACAGACACTGATGTTTTCACAACCCAAGGCAGTCGAATTCGATATGACTATCTTGTTGTTGCCACTGGTCATACACAAAATAGTGCTTGGATAAAAACTTAGAAAATCAGTCGATACCAAACAGGTAACAATGAAGCGCTTGAGAACACACGCAAAATATTTTCCAAAATTTGTGGTAGAAGTCTCTAATAAGAACACTTTATTATATGTTAAAGGTGTTTAATCAGAAGAGGCCATAATTTGAGTGTCAGTTAAATTTACTGTCAATTTTAAGGGGCTATCAATGTAATCAGCCTATAAACTGTTGCTTAACTATGTATGTTTACCTTGGTTTACAGAGTATGAAAAGATTTAGTTTGCAAAGTCCATATTAATAGTGGGAGGAGGTCCAACAGGTGTGGAGCTAGCTGCTGAAATTGCGGTTGATTTTCCTGATAAGAAAGCGATGCTGGTGCACAGGGGATCAAGATTGTTGGAATTCATCGGAGAGAGCGCTAGCAGAAAGACTCTGAATTGTCTTACTTCAAATAAAGTTGAAGTCATCTTAGGACAATCTGTTGATTT
>NW_025855315.1:0-4573 GCF_002878395.1 Capsicum annuum
TTCTTAACCAATTATCCTACAACCTAAGCAAGACTAAATGGATAATTTTTGGATTTAACACACAAAGGGAACTAAGTAGCATCTTACTCACACATGGCATAGAGTCACATCACAAGTGAACTACCTATCTGGTTCATGTATAAGTTAGCTATGATTATCATGTCCCTAATCTAATTCCATAACAAGTTCCATAATGGTCACACATATATACATTCACATAGTTTAAAAATAAATTTTTGGAGGGGTATTACTTTTCTCAAAATAAAAAACATGAAAACTGAACTAAATGCTAAAAAATCTCCTAGTTACACAATGACAAACACAATACAAAACAAAACACAAAATGACACAATTTTAACCTAGACATGTTGGTTTCACAATCATACCATAGCCAACAGGAAAAGAAACATGACAATAAAAACTTGTGGTGGTTATGGTACCCCACCCCCAAAAGGCTATGTACTATACCTAATACATATAAATAATACAAAGCAAGGTGATGTGTGGGCAGATGCTAACATATTTGAGGCTTTTAACTAAGAATAATTTCAAAGTCTTAAGAACCTTTTATCATTTTTGATTTTTTTATGTTTGATTTTGCAGTAGAAGCTGATATGATAGAGAACCAACAAGAATGGAAGCAAAGAAGTTAAAATCTAAAGAAATTTAAAGAAAAGTGTGGCTAACAACATTTGTGATAAGTTGTCAGCCTCGTGATAAGCTATCAGCTTCATCGTCAGCAGTAGACAAAGAATTAGCCTAAGTTAAAAGTTATGACAATATTTTGTGATAGGTCGTCAAGGGTTTGATAAGATGTCAAGAATGTCATCAGCCTAAGGCAGCATAGGAGAACTGAAGTAGAACCTTGACGATATTTTATGATAGGTCGTCAAGGAGATGATAAGTCATCAAGATTATCGTCAGCCTTAAACAGGAAGAGCCAAAACTGAAGAAGAAGTTGACGACATTTGTGATAAGTCGTTAGCCTCCTGATGGGCTATCACAAATGTCATCACCTAATACAAGAGATTTTTGAAATTTTATTATTTTATTTTCTTATTTAGGGTGAACTATTTAAAGCCTTGTTTAGGGTTTTCTTGGAGAGAGTCGGCACATTGAGTTTTGACAATACTTTTGATATTTTCTCTCTAATTTCTTGGCTTGAAAAAGCAAATGCTTTGAAGATATTATTATCATAATTCTGGAATTTTCTTTTGTGATCTAATCTGCGATTCACTAGTTATTATTCTTCTTGTGGTAAGTTTAACTTTCAAAGCATAAATACAACTTGTTGTTTTGATTTTATCATTATGAGTGGCTAAATTTTGTTTAACCTAAATTATGGGATCTAGGGTTAGGTCTTGATAAGGTGCTAAGTGATTAGGATTTGAAAGGTGGTAGGACTTCTTTATAATTCTGAGGTTTTAATTAACATCTGTTGGTTGTAAACAATAGATAAAACCAACTTTGATTTGCTTGATAAAGAAATCAAATATAGTAGGAAGTGAATTATCAGCAGGGACTTGGAAATACTCTGTTTAATAATCAGCGCTGTAACAAGGTTGGTTACCCTGAGGTAAAAATCTAGGCAGAGAATATAAATTTCCTAAGTGTGAGAAGATTAGGTAATTAAATGCTTAAGTAGGTCGAGAGACATTTAAGCATAACTTCGATAAAGATAACTTGTTGTCCTACCTTCCATGAGAATCCTGAACCACTAGTAGCATCCATTATGTACCAAAATCCCTAGTGAACATAATTTTGGTTTTTCATAAACTCTTGATTTCGAACACTAAAACTATCGTAACCAAAAATTATTTGTTTGATCATCCAAAATCCTCATTTTATCTTTTCATATCATTTGTTTGAATTTAACTTGTAGCTATAGTTTCAAATTAGTTTAATCGCCACTCATATTTTTCCCTGTGGATTCAACCCCGACTCCAAAAGTTGGGTAAATATATTGACGATGACCGCCTTGCAGTAGATTGACGTGTAAGTTGAGCGTTATCAAAAATGGCGCCGTTGTCGGAGAACAATTTGGCGTATTGAGTTGGTTTGGAATTTTAGCCTACTTGTTTGAATTCAAACTTGTAAATATTTGTTTTTAGTTTTCTTTTCTTTCTTGTGTTAGGTAGATTTTTATTTTAGTTTACTTATTACTATGGCATCGTGGAATGAACATGAGCTTTGTGGTTGGAAATCTTATCTTGATGATCCATGTCCATATTGTGATTGACCTCACTTTTGGCAAAATTATAGATTTGCTCCCCGGAGAGAGATGTATGCACTATCTCCATCCTACCAGGAGTATGATTTTTCTTTATGTGGAGGTCAAGATGGACATCAGAGTGATTTATCAAATGACCCCTCCCCCCATTGTGCTAACCCAAATTCTAGTTCTTCATAAGATTTTGATAGGTCTTTTGGTTAAAAAAGAAAGAATGAAACACCGAAAAGAGTGGCATTGAAGCTGTGCTTCAACTAATGTTGGATCATATGGACACAATGAATGATATCATATGTGATATATGTCAAGATATTAAGGTATTTAACAAGAAAAGAGAAAGGATAGGGGAGATAGATATCGAGGTCAATCATCAAAAGCACTCTTCTACATTATGTTTAGATGATATCTTGTATATGGAATTATTTAGACTAATCAAAGTGTGTGAAGATGAGGAGCAAGAATCTTGTAGTTATGTCGAGCTTGATGTAGAGCAACAACCAACCGAGCCATTCATGAACGAAGATGCCAAAGATGAGAAAATGGTACTAGAGTCGAAAGAAGAAATCAAGCATAATTCTTGTGAAGATTCTAGTCCATTTCGGGGTAAATATACTATTATAAATGCTCTCCAAAATTGAGAGTTAATCCTCATTTGAACCACTTTTCAACGTTATGCTTGGTAGATGTGATGAAAGTCGAATCACCCAAGCAAATTATGAATTTTGAAAATGAGGAAGAAAATTCTTACATTTTGGAGTATATCATTCCAAAAGGGTATACTACAACCCCAATCTTGAAGGCCAAGAAGCTTAAAGATCGATGTCTATTTAGTGGCATTTTAAGATCCTTACTATTGCCCAATAAGCCCACACAAAAGTTCGATCCAAAATTGGGTAAGCAGTTTAAGTCTTCAAAGTGGAGTGATAGAACATTCCTTATCATACCCTCATATTTTCCCAACAGACCTAAAAGATGTAAAGATAGAAAGATGGGCCGATAATTCAAATAGTCAAAGTAGAGGGATAAAGGATGGCTAAATATTGTCGTGCCGCGACACTAAATTAGGTGCTTCTTGGGAGGCAACCCAAGGTATTTTGTTATTTGTATTCGTATTATGTGATTTACATCAGATATTGGCACCTATGTTGCCACAGGTATGTTTCTAACTCTCTCATTTTGGTTTAATGTATTGGGGACATTGCATGATTTTATGTTGAGGGTGGAGCTACTAGTGGGTGTTGATGTCCTCTTGTGGTTTTTGTTGTCGTGCCTCTTTTCTCTAGAGTCTTGTTCCTAGTAGAGCTGGCATTTTAGGCGTATTATGTTTGTTTTGTGATGCGTTGTGGTTAACTGGGGGAAAAATAAGTATCTAGGACAGTTAACATATTTTTGTTGATTTTTCTTGGAATGATAAATACCTCTCCAATTGTCTATCTGGTAACTGTGTGATGAGAATCTATATGTGACTATTGTGAATCTTTTTATGGCATTAGTATTAAGGACAAGATAATCATTGCTAATAATTGCATGAACCGAATGGGTAGTAGTTTGTGATGTACCTTTGTGCCATGTGTGTGTGAGATGCTACCTTGTTCCCGTTGTATTATAAATCCAGAACTTGCCCGGTTGGTCTTGCCTTGGTTGTAGGATAGTGGTTAGGAAAGGATCATAGACCGTTATTGATATTAGTCCACTTTTAGCCTAAATGACCTTCCATGTGTGCATAATATCCCTTGATCCTGATTTTGAGCCTGAATGCCTATTCTTTTTATTATACCTACCACCTTCCCATTTGTATCACAATGAACCTGTTTTGGCCCTGATCCTCCTTGGATATTGTGCACTTTGACTTAGGCAAATAGCCTAAGTTGAGGGTGGCTATCATAGGGGTGCGTGATGTAAAGTGAGTATAAAGAAGGGTAATAAAATTTATATATATATATATGCTAGGCTGGGTATGGTAGAAAAAGAATGAGAAAAGAAAAGTTGTGCAAAAGAGAAAATGATTGATTAAATGACCACACCCATCCTGAATTTGCTTAATCAAGAAAGGGAGAAATAAGGTAAAGGTTGATAAGTGAGCCCCTCCCCAAAAAAAAATAAAAAAATAAAATAGTGTAGTGCCAAAGAGGCTTAGTTACTTTAAATATCCTTTCGTATCATACCAGCCCCAAGCCTATATTATAAACTGAAGAAAAGTCCTATAGTGATCCAAACTTAATTGTCTGAAAGCTTCGGTAATGAAAATAAAGGTAAGCTTATGGTATTTGGCATACATTGACTGAAACTTCTTACTGAGAGTGAGTGTCTCTTGACCGTCCCTGCATTTACATGCTTGATTTT
>NW_025855316.1:0-5397 GCF_002878395.1 Capsicum annuum
GAGCAGGTAGCTACTGACCCTATTTTCTCCTATTTAATTCAGGATTAGTTTTTAGGGTTTTCTTTTGTACTATAAATACCCTTATGTACTTTTTAGTAGGGATTACAAGAAATATATTTAGATTTCAAGATCCATCTTTGATCTTGGGATTTCTCTGTATTGACTTTGATTGAGTATACAGTTTATGGTTGTGGGTTTTCAAGCATCTTATCATTGTAATTTCATTTTTGCCTTCAAATATGAATGTTATTGATTTCTTTACAAGTATGAGTGGCTAAAAACCCATATCTAGGGTTGTGCAAACCCTGGATAAATAACAAATAGGGGAAGTGTGATTGTTGAATTAAACCAATGCTCATTGTATGCATTGTGTTTTCTTCATATAATAGTTGTTTTAGCGGTTGCAAATGTTAGGATCCCACCTTGATATTGCTACTTACTCCAAAAGAGAAGTAGTAACAAGGAAAAGATAATGACAACAGTGATTTGGGAGTTAATTGTCGATCCATTGGCACATGATGGAATATAATGAATGACCATTAGGTTTCATTTAAATACTTAATACTCAAAAAGTAATAGTTAACTGGAATCAAGATAAGGGTTAGTAATGCGACATCCTAAGACTCTAAAGGTAAAGGGTGAAATCCTTCTACTCATCCAAAAGATGTAGAAGGTACATAAATTATCGATTCTGCATGCAAGATATTGGGTTGGTTAAACATTGTATGATAAGCCTACGGTATCGAGACACAAAGGGGAACAGAATCGTATTGTTCACCTATAACTAATTCCAACCAATGTTAAGATTATTACTTGTTCGAGACTACTACAAGAAAATCCCCCCATTTACTTTTTAGTTCTATCCGTAGACTACAACTGCTAATAAGTGTAAAGCCACATGTTCTCGTAGGATTTGACCCTAACCTTAGTTCGATTACTATATCTTGATAGCGACTGTATCATCATATGAAAGGAGGTGTTGCTTGAACATCATCAAGAAATTGTTGTAGGTGTCAGGGAACACGATGTTGATTTGTGGATTGAAGTCATTGTAGTTTTTAGATTTTTTTTTTGTTCTTAGTTGGGCATACGCCGGTGAATGCTTAGCATACGGAGTAGAGGCAGTCCTTTACTCCTATTGATTTTACTAAAGGTCCTACAACCACATAGTAGGATGGTAGAGCCAAAGAGAGACAACCTCTCTGAAGATCGAGTGTAGGGTGGTATTGACAGACAGATAACCGATCGCCGAGCAGCACTCGGTGAAAATTAGAATGAAAACTCACTTCAAGTGATCCCAATATATCAGTTTGTTTAGCCATATGTTGATGATGAGGAAAATTTAGGATACGATGAGCCAACTGATATTGGAGCTATTATCCCTCTTACTTTACCTCTTAAGGTCACATTCAATAGCTCGAGTGCTATGATTCAACTCTTGTACTTGAATGGTGTTTTTGCAGGATTACTAACAGATGATGCAAACATGCACTTGGCAAATTTTATTGACATATACACTTCATATAGCCTACCAGGGGTAGATCAGGAGGCACTAAGACTAAGGCTATTCCCTTTCTCGCTTACTAAAGAAGCAACTTTATGGGTTGGGGAACTGCCAAAAGAGTCTATTACTATATGGAAGGAGCTACGCAAACAGTTCTTAAACAAGTTCTTACCTCCATCCAGGGTATTGCAGCTCAAGGATGTGATTTACAAATTCAAGCAGTTACAGTTAGAATCTATGTATGAGGAATGGTTCTGGTTCAAGAAGAGGCTTAGAATGGTACCCAACCATAGGATTTCAGGGACAAGCTTATCATAAATATTCTGCAGAGTCCTGACTACCAATTCTAGAGAAATAGAAGACATTATTTCTAGAGGAGCCTTTGTGAGATTATGATGGGAGATAGTTGTTGGTATCATGGATAAGATCTCATTAACTAATCAAGGGTGGAAAACTTGAGAGGATGATAGAGGACCTGATACTTATGACATTAGAGCTTTTAGTGCACAAAGAGTAGCTGGGGACGTTGTAGCCTACGAGATTTCATCATTACAGATGGAAATTGGTGAGTTAATCAAACAATTTGTAGCTATAAGTTCTTCTAAAGTGCATGAATTTGGGATATTTGAGGAGGCAAAGTATGTGAATCATCAATTGGTGAGTTTTCGAGCCCAAGGGCAAGGGAATCAAGGTCAAAACTATCATAATGAGAGAGATAAGTACATTTCATCTGGCGAACATGAGACAGAGTCTACAATAGAAGAGATGTTCACCATGTTGATAAAGGGGAAAGAAAGCCAAGCGGCTTTCTTAAGTGAACTAAAAGCTAAAATTCCAGGATTAGCCTACAAAGTTGAGTCATATAAAACTACTATTAAGTAGTTGGAGAAGCAGTATGGGAAAATCTCTATTACCTTGATAGAGAGACAGACATAAGTAATATGTGATGATAATGTACCTAATAATCCAACACTTTTTGACTGCATGGTCATTCATACTTGGGATGATTCTTCACCCGATGAGTATTATTTGCCTACGACTGGTGAGCCAAACAAGAAAGAAGCTATTGATAAAGAACTGCCTGAGGTAGAATGTGAAAAACTGACCTGTACTGGTGATGATTTGAATAGCGATTATGGTAATGACTGGATTGGAGAAGAGCTTCAGAACATACTGAATAGCTCAAGCTTTCACACAATATTAGTTGAAAAGAAAGAGGATCCAAGCGCAATGACCACTCCATGCTCCATTAGGTTGTATGAGGTTAATCAACCTCTATGTCATCTGGAGCAGGAATAAATGTCATGCCACTATAATATACAAGGTACTAGGGTTAGGAGAATTCAAGACTACCTATGTAAGGCTTTTTATGGCTGATTTATCTATCAAGGAGACAGTGGGCATTGTTCGTGACGCGGAGATAAAAGTAGCACAATTTATATATCCAACAAATTTTATGATCCTAGAATGTGAAGTGGATACCCATCTGCCAATCATATTGGGTAGACCCTTCTTATCTACTGGCAGAGTGTTGATTGATGTGGACTTGGAAGAGATGACTTTCAAGTAGAATGATGAGCATATTATATTGAATATATACATAATAGTTCAATAATCGGATTACATGAGAGTTGTGGTGATGATATATGAGCTAGATAATGACATGATCACAGGTGATGTGTTTATTAAGGAAAGATTAGAGGTAGAAGCATTGTATGTGGTAATTATAAACTTTGAGAGTGATGGAATAGGGGAATATGATGAGATAGTTAGTGCCTTGCATGGCGTGGGCTCTTAAAAGTATGCCCCTGAGAAGCTCAATCTTGACTTAAAGAACAGAACTGATAACGCTCAACTTACACGTCAATTTAGTGCAAGGCGGTCATCGTTAATATAACCAACTTTGGAGTCGGGGTCGAATCCACAGGGAATAATGTGAGTGATGATTAAACTAATTTGGAAATATAGATACAAGTTGAATTCAAACAACTAGCACGAAAATATAAAATGGGGTTTTTGGAGATTAGCAAATAATTTTTGGTCACCTTAGTTTCAGTTTGTAATCAAGAGTTTATTAAAAAACCAGAATTATGTTCACTAGGGATTTTGGTACTTGATAGATGGTACTAGTGGTTCAAGATTCTCATGGTAGGTTGGACAACAATTTATCTTTATCGAAGTTATACTTAAATGTCTCTCGACCTAATTAAGCATTTAATTGCCTAATCCTCTCGAACTTAGGGAATTTATATTCACTGCCCAGATTTCACCTCAGGTTAACCAACTTTGTTATAGTGCTGATTATTAAATGAAAGTTTAGTGTTTCCAAGTCCCTTTTGATAATTCACTTCCCACTAAATTTGATTTCTTTCTCAAGCAAATCAAAGCAGGTGTTATCTATCATTTGCAACCAACAGACAATAATTAAAACATCAGAATTATCAAGAAGTCCTACCACCTTTCGAATCTTACTCAGCACCTTATTAAGACCTAACCCTAGATCCCATAATTCAGGTTAAAGAAATTTAACCGCTCATGATGTAATAATCGAAGCAACTAGATAAATTCATGATTTGAAAGATAAACTTACCACAAGATGAATAAAAACTAGAGATTTTTTGATTAAATCACAAAGGAAATCCCAAAATAATGATTAAATTCTCTTCAAGGTAATTGCTTTTTCAAGCCACGAAGTTAGAGAGAGAAAATATCAAAGTATCGTGTCTCAAAACTAAAGGTTCGGAACCCTTAAGAAAACCCTAAACAAGGCTTTAAATAATTCACCCTAATCATGGAAACAAAATAATAAAATTCAGAAATTCCTCGGATTAGGTGACACCATTTGTGATAGGCTATCAGGAGGCTGACGACTTATCACAAATATCATCAGCTTCCTTTATGCTTTTGGTACTTGCTGCCTAACACTGATGACAAATGGTAATGCTATATCAGCTATTTGATGACCTATCAAAAATGTTGTCAAGGCTTTTCCTCATCTCTCATGTTCTACCTTAGGCTGACGGCAATCTTAACGACTTATCAACTCCTTGACATCCTATCACAAAATGTCATCACAACTTTCAACTTAGGCCAATTCTCTGTCTACTACTGACAATGAAGCTGATAGCTTATCATAGGGATGAAGACTTATCACAAATGTCGTTAGCCATACTTCGCCTTTATTTAATTCAGATTTCAGCTCATTTTCTTCCATTCTTGTTGGTTCTCTAGCATCTTAGCTTCTACTGCAAAATCAAACATAAAGCAATCAAAAACAACAAAAGTTGCTTAAGACTTCGTAATTATTCTTTGTTAAAAGCCTCAAATATGTTATCATTAGCTCACACATCAACACCCTCAACTTAAAACAATTTCTTGTCCTCAAGCAACTCAGCACAACTAAGAGAATACAAAGCACATTTGGTAGTCAATCATCCATATCATCTCAAAACACTTTCACCATCTCCAAAGTTAGTTAATTTAAGTACAATGAAGAACACCAATGCAACACACAAGAATCAAGATATGGAATCAATTTAGCTATAACAACCATGCATAGACTAGCATTACACTACCCGAATAAGTTACTAACTAGCGATGTAACCAGTGTGCCCTCACAGCAAAGAAATCCCCCTCATATCATATCAAGAATTTTATATGTAACTATGGGGACATTATAACACTCACTCTCAGAACAAAGTTTCAATTAGTGTATGCCAAGTACCATAGGCTTGCCCTTATTTTCACTACCCGGATCTTTAGATAGGTCAGCTAGGATCACTATAGGACTTCTCTTAGGCTAGGGATTGGTACGATACTCGATGGTATTTAAAGTGACTAATCCTCCTTGACACTACACTAGCTTTTTGAGGTTTCACTCATTAGCCTTTTCC
>NW_025855317.1:0-1868 GCF_002878395.1 Capsicum annuum
CCTACTGTATGGCACCTACAGATCTTAAGGAGTTGAAAGAAAAACTCAAAGATCTCTTAGACAAAGGTTTTATAAGGCTTAGTGTATCTCTTTAGGGTGCACCTGTTCTTTTCGTGCAAAAGAAAGATGGTTCTTTGCGTATGCATATTGACTATCGCCAGCTTAATAAGGTCACAGTCAAGAACAAGTACCCTCTTTTGAGAATAGATAATTTGTTTGATCAGTTGCAAGGTGCAAGTTATTTCTCCAAGATAGACCTTAGATCCGGCAATCACCAACTTAAAGTAAGGGGGTGGGATATCCCGAAGATAGCCTTCTGAACCCGCTACGGTCATTTTAAGTTTCTTATCATGTCTTTGGGGCTGACTAACACCCCAACATCTTTCATGGACCTCATGAATTGAGTGTTTAAACCATATCTTGATATGTTTGTCATTATGTTTATCGACAACATCCTTGTGGATTCTCGAAGTGAGGGTGATCACGCAGACCATCTTAGAATTGTCTTACAAACTCTTACAGATCATAAGTTGTTCACCAAATTCAATAAGTATGAGTTTTGGCTAAGGTCTGTAGCATTTTTGGGTCATATTATTTCAGCTGAAGGTATTACAGTTGATCTCCAAAAGACAGAGGCTGTAAGAAATTGGGCTAGGCCTATCTTTCCATCCAATATTAGAAGTTTCTTGAGACTAGATGGCTATTACCACCATTTTGATGTAGGATTCTCTTCTATTGTGCCTCCCATGAATCGGTTGACCAAAAGAAAGTTAAGTTGCTCTGGTCGGAAGCCTGTGAGAAGAGTTTTTAGGAGTTGAAGACTCGACTCACTTCCACACCAGTGTGGACTTTGCCTGATGGTGTAGATGGTTTTATGGTATACTATGATGCCTTCAATAGTTGGTTTGGGGTGTGTGTTGATGTAGAAGGGTAAATTTATAGCCTATGCTTCTAGACAGTTGAAACGTCATGAGAAGAATTACCTAACCCATAACTTAGAGTTGGTTGTTGTAGTGTTTTCTCTGAAAATCTGGAGACATTATTTGTATGGTGTGCATGTTGATGTTTTTACTAATCACGAAAGCCTACAGTATGTGTTGACTCAGAAGGAGTTGAATATTAGGCAGCGGAGGCGGTTATGATTGTTAAAAGACTATGATATGAGCATTTTATCTCATCCAGGCAAGGCTAATGTTGTGGTAAATGCCCTTCGTAAGAAGTTTATGGGTAGTATTTCGCATGTCGGGGAAGGTAAGAAAGAGTTGGCTTATGATGTGCATCGTCTGGCTAGACTGGGTGTTAAGTTGCTTGATTCCACTGAGGGAAATATTTTGGTGCAAAGTAGTTCTGAATCCTCTTTGGTTTCGGAAGAGAAGGGGAAGCAAGACTTAGATGCTAGCTTGGTCAGACTGAAGGAGTCAGTCAAGGACCAAAAGGTAGAGGTTTTCTCTCAAGGGTAAGATGGGGTATTGAGGTTGCAGGGTAGATTATGTGTTCTTGATGTTGGTGATCTGAGGCAGAGAATTATGGCTGATGGTCAGGCTGAGAGGACTATCCAAACTTTAGAGGACATGTTGAGGGCGTGTGCCCTTAATTTTAAAAGTAGTTGGGATGAGCATTTGCCGTTGATAGCTGTATATCCTATTTTCCATATTTCCATGCTTAGGAAGCATATTGGTGATTCTATCGTTGTTGATTCTTCAGATAGCTTAGATTTTTAGAATAACCTTTCATTTGATGAGGTTCCAGTTGAGATCCTAGATTACCAAGTCTGTAGACTAACGAATAAAGAAGTTCCATGGGTCAAGGTTTTATGGTGGAACCAATCAGTTGAGGGTGCTAGTTCGGAAGCCGAAGCAGATATGCAA
>NW_025855318.1:0-1448 GCF_002878395.1 Capsicum annuum
CCTCATCTTCACAGTCTTCCACTAGTTTAGATGATTCCATAGACAAGATATCATCTAAACATAATGTGGAAAAATGCTTCGAGTCTGGCCCAACAAATCCTACGTCAAAATTTACACTATCCTCTACACACTCACTTTTATTCATCTTCTCAACATTTTCACTTTGAATTGAGCTAGAGTCTTCATAAGAGATTGGCTTGTTTTCTTCTTTTGTCTCTAGCACCATTTCCTCAATCTTGGCATCATCCCTCATGGTTGGTTTGGTTGGTTGGGAAATCTCTAAGGTCTGCTCAACATCAAGCACAACATCGATATAGGGTTTTTCCTCCTTATCTTCACACTCATCCATTATGTTAAATGATTCCACAGACAAAATATCATCTAACTACAATGTAGAAATTTTTTTTGGATGATTGACCTCGATATCCATCTCTTTTATCCTTTCTCTTCCCTCGTTAAATACCCTAATGTCTTAACATATATCACATATGGTATCATTCGTTGTGTCTGTATGGTCCAACATTAGTTCAAGCATAGCTTCAATGTCACTCTTTCCAGTGCTTCGTTCTTCCTTTTCTTGACCATAAGACCTGTCATACTTATAAGAAGAACTAGAACCTGGGTTAGAGCAATAGGGGGAATGGATATTTGGGCAATCACTCCAATGTCCATCTTGACCACCACATAAAGAACAATTATACTCCCAATAGGCTGGAGATGGTGCACATATCTCTCTCCGAGGAGCATATTGACTATCTTGAAAAAAGTGAGGTCCATCACAATATGAACATGGATTATCAAGATACGATTTCCAACCAACAAACTCATGTTCATTCCAAGATGCCATAGTAATAAGTAAATTAGAATAAAAATCTACCTAACACAAGAAATAAAAGAAAATTACAAACAAATATTTACAAGTTTGAATTAAAGCAAGTAAGCTAAAATTCCAAACTAAATCAATCACCAAATTATTCCCCGACAACGGCGCCATTTTTGATAATGCTAAACTTACACCTAAAATAAGTGCAAAGAGGTGATCGTTAATATATTTACCCAACTTTAGAGTCTGGATCGAATCCACGAGGAATAACATGACTGGCGATCAAACTGATTTGAAACTATAGCTACAAGTTGAATTTAAACAAATGATAGAAAAAGATAAAATTTGGGGCCTTTAAATGGTTAAACAAAAGTTGATAAACACTTCAATTTAACAATGTTATGGGACACTAGAGATATGGTTACCAAGATGCTTACATAGGTTGGGTTGCAAATCACTTTATAGTTCCAATTGACAGTTCAATTGCAAGAAGAGTTGAATCCTATTATTTACCCATTTGTCTCTCGACCTCAGTAGGTAGTGTATCCGTTAATTCTCTCAAACTTAAAGGATGTGTTTGCTATTCAACTATGTTCTCATGTAGGCAAATTCGATTAAGGCATTT
>NW_025855319.1:0-1440 GCF_002878395.1 Capsicum annuum
TAAAAGATTATTATGTTGTTCCGCAAAAGAAGATAAGAAATCAATTCAGAATATTTCTTGAATCCCATTTCTCGGTACTGCTGCTGCAGGAGCATACTCGAGGCGGGAAACATAGAGAATTTTTTTTGTAATATGTCGTGATCTATAATATCTTCTCGGCATAAATTCAAATACGATTTAATTCTATTTAATTCTAAATATCACAGAATTATAATCAGTCATATTTTTAAAATCTTGCAACCTCAGATGGGTCCATTCATAATGTGTTTGTAGAAGGACGACCATGTTCAGGTGGTCGTATCTTTCTTTTAAATTATTCTACAATATAAGTGGATCCTTTATAGTGAGGTATTTCATTTTCAAATCTTTGTTAAGATGATGACAAAGAAATATCATGATCTTCGCCCGATCTTGGCTTGATGGCTGATTGTCATTTTTTATGGTGTCTGTCAAACCCATCGCATTCAAATGTATTTCGACATCCAATGCTCAGGACATGCATGTAAGGTTGGCCCGATATATCGAGGGCAACAAATTCGCGTTTGAATATATTTGATATTATTTATGAAAAATAAATACTTATTTTTATTATTATTGATAAGTTTTTTATAAAAACTCATACTGATAACGTGACATAAAATATGTAAAAGTAACTAAAAGTAAAACGTATAAATATGAAGAGAGTAAAAATTAGTTCTCATTTATTCTTGGTTATAGCTATTTATAGTCAAAACATAAAATGGATTCTTATCCAAAACAAAAGGGTGGAGAATGACTAAATTTTGCTCCTTGTCTCAATAAGACACATGGCATCCATACTTGACACGTGAATTTTCATGTATCTTCATAATATGTGAATAATATATAAAGTTGACAAATAGTTGAATTGTTAAGTTTTGCAATATGTGAGGCATATCCATAACCAAGTATTTAAGACTTTCCTAATTAAAAATAAATAAAACTTACAGCTAGAAAGTTCATATGTATTTTGTGAATTTGAAGAAAGAAAATTACTCTCTTCATTCATAAATATTTGTTCATTTTTTACTTCACATATATTTTAAAAAATAATGAATAAAGAAATAATTTTATTATATTATCATTTGAGTAAATTTTTTATTTTGAAAAATACAATGAATGAGGTATTGTATTTAATATCAAAAATAAAATAAATATTATCTATTAATTTTATAAATTAAATAAGTATAATTAAACATTTCAAAATAAAAAAATGGCCAAGTAAAGATGGAATGAGAGAAGACTTACTGATTAATTTTCATCAACACATTTGGGTTTTAAAAATATTTTTTGAAACACGTATCCGTCAGAAGTCTCAAGTGAAAAATGTCGGCACATTACTTAATAGTTTATGGTATATGTCAAACACTATAATTACTTTCTTGCATTTTTTAACTTACTTTAACTTTTAAAAAAGCTTAT
>NW_025855320.1:0-1318 GCF_002878395.1 Capsicum annuum
AGTACTGAATTCAAGGACTGAACACTGATCATTGAGTGTTGGATACTGAAATTATAATTGAGTTGATAACTGAGTTTTTGATGGATATATACTGGAGACTGACTTAAGTCAAGGATCTAAATGTACACTTACACTTTGTACTTTCCCAACTTCTAAATACGACCCCTTGCTAGATGTTTACTTGCACATTTATTATGACATTCAAGCCTATCTTCACAACTACACCCTTGTGCAAAGTAAGCATGCAACAATCTTCTCTTATTTAAACAACTGCTCATCACTACAGTGTTCCATAAGGAGAGCTAACTGGAGGAGTAAATTAGAGCACCTGAAACATGAATAGATACAAACTAAACTTGACACATGACTGAAACTTGAGGAATAAAATATCAATAGTTTGGATTTACCAATAAGGTCTGAACTTAGGATATACATAACGTAGTCTAAATGTATCTGATCTGTAGGGGCATAGCATGAGTCATGGAAGTTAAGTATACTAGAAAGCATGATATGCGTACATGAGTCATGAGCTTCATGACCTGAGTCTAGAGTTTCTGTACTTGTGGGACATAATTCGTAATACTAAGGGAGCTAGAACTGAACCCCTTATACTTGGAAATGAAGGCGCACATGATCCCGTGGAAGGTGCGTGAAAGTAGATTGTGCTCATGGAACATGACTCGTACTGCAGAGTAAAAAGGACTCCTTATGGTGGAAATTGAATTCATACATGATTATGGAAAAAGAGATACATGATCATGGTTTGGGACCATAGAGTTGATATGTAAGACCTGAGTGGATTTTGTGATAGCTAAAGTACAAATCTTTGTACTGAGAAGAGGATGGTTTGGGAATCGTCTTCCCTTACTGCTTTTCTATACATACTGGCACTACTACTGGAATCTTAAGAGTCTGACTTGGTTATTTGATCTACCATCACATACCTACATTCTGTTCAATACCTGTCTATCTTACTAAACACATCATCTGATTCTGTTTCCTCATATAGTGTTAATATCACATCTACACCTTCATGCTTAATTTTGAGTCAATAAACTTAAGTTTTTAGCTCGTACTATTCAATCCTACTGATCTAATCCCCATGAATACATAATCTGATCAAATAGAATAATACTATCCCAACTCTACTACTGCTAAACTTCTGGGTTCAAGAATGAGTTCTCATGATCATGAATAAAATCTGTACGACCTTGGAATAATAATGAACTGATGGGATACTGTTTGAGTCTGTGGCTAATCCCATAACTGACTGTAGGGACTGTCTAAGAAAGCCCTATCTTTAGGACTTTGAACTTCA
>NW_025855321.1:0-7702 GCF_002878395.1 Capsicum annuum
AAAAAGACCTAATTTACAATTTACAACAAATGAATCATCTGTTGGAATAAACTAAAATAGTAGGGAAGTCTTGATTTAACTTGTCCCAACAGATTACCTATCTATTGTAATAGTTGGGTCATTTATTGGGACAAATTAAGACAGTTGGTAACCTGTTTGATTTTCTCCAACAGATGAGACATATGTTGCAACATATAATGCATTAGACACAACAGGTTGGTCATCTATTGCAATAAATGTCTATATTTGTTTGATAATTTTCAACAGATATGTAGTTTATTTGTTTATTGGAACAGATGATAAATATTCACCTTTTTCAGCTCATTTTTTTTCTCTTGCAGCCCTTATACATTGCTTAATAGTGCAATATAAAGACAAAGGAGTTGCAATTTCGCTTTTTGGGATGCTTGATAATGCCTTGGAAATTAATTTTCTTCTCCTCTTAACCTTAACTCTAATGAAGTGGATGGATATGAAATCTTCTTTGATGGAATGATACCCCTCTTAGATGTCAATTCCTTACAGAAGTAGTTAATGCATTAATTTCATTAATCACTCCATCATGCTCTTCCTTGCAGTTTTGACATTTGCAAACAGAACATTTGGTAGAAGGGGAAAAATCTATAAAATTAGTATGATCATAATCATAACGGTTTGTTGTTTTAAAAACTGCAAGAGGAGCATCATTAGCTCCAACAGCAGCACCACTACCACTACCATTAATAGCTCCATCACCACTAATACCATCAACAACAATAAGCTCACTCTCTAAAATTATTTTTCTTGTGATGGTTGTTGCTCCAAACAATTCCTTTTTTATTCTATCAATGACCTTGGAGTCCGATAAGGTTTGCACAAACCGTAAAGTAAGAAAAAATGACATCTTCAACTCTTGGTTGATCAAAATAAGGCACAGATGCACAATCTAAAATAAATCAGTACATACATTAGAATGATAATTAAATCATTTTAAAAAATTATTAATTTAATAAAAACTTAATTAGAATTAGACTTACTGCTTCCTTCGGGGGTTGAAAAGATCACAAAATTTTACTTTTTTATTAGTTTTGGTCAACAAGCATCTCAGGATTCTTAGACATAAAACTTCATCCTGGTAGTTCACTTGTTGTCTCAAATATAGAATGACTTTAAATTCCCAAGCCTATAAAATAACACTAATAAGTCAAAAGAATTATTCAATAAAAATAAATGAATCCCAATAAAAGAAATATTTATCATGAAAGCCTATGAAAAGCCATATAAGTTGATTGTCTTTGGCGGTAATAGAGTCAACAAATATTTGACAGTCATTTCAAAGCTTTCATAACCCCAAGGATATCTGTTAAATGCCTCAAGATCCTCGAAGAGATTTATTAAACCAAGTGGTATGTTGTTGTTAATGTCTCTCGCCCAAAAAATGTTATGTACAAACCAAATCAAGCACAATAATTGTTTGTGATTCTTTGAAAGTCTTTTACCTTTCAACGCTAAAGTCTTTTACCTTTCAAAGCTTCTATCAAGTTTTTGTTTTTGAAGCTTGGACCAATAAGGGACACCAAGTCATCACCATCACTTGACTTGCCTTTGCCTTTTTTGAATGTGCGGAGTATTTTTTTGGGTTAGAATAGGTATAAGTTGAAAAGGAGAAGGAGGATAACATTTTAGTCCAGTAACTATGGCAAACTCCTTCCAACCAAAACAAATAGGCATGCCACAGTAATTTATCCACACTTCATCCATCTTATCTTTATTTTCATACATAAATCTACACTTGTGAAGATTATATGCCATGGTTATTTGGAAACGAGCATTATTGTCCTCCGACAAATAAAGATATTTTTCAAAGCAGCTGTCCCTAAAATAAGCATCCAATTTTTAGTCACAAAGCACTTTTCTGAAGGTGTCAAAAGATTTTCTCATGGATGACTTAACCACGAAATCACCAGTTAAATATGTGGCACCATCACATTGTATTCTTATATGATAACTATCAATGCTGAAGGTTTTGACCAATTTTTTAGTGAAAGGGCTATTAGCATTTGGATCATCTCTTTTGAAACATTCCTCATACCCATTGATGAGCGGTGATCTTACCACTCATTCTTACTCAACAATCATATACATTTCCTTGGTTTGAAGAAATTAATGAGACATATTTGTGCGTAAACTCACTAATATCCAATCTTTGCAGGTATAGAGTTGAAAAGCTAGAAAGATATGGATTGAAGCTTAAAATGAGTAAAAAGTGAGCAGAAAAGTGCAGCTAACCTTAGGTACTGCGTTTGCAGCAGTCAAGTAGAGGTCAATCAACTACGATCACGAAAGTTAGTTACGGTCAGACTAGCGCGACTGCGGCCTAGCAGAATAAAGCAGCCCAAGGACAAAACTTGAAATGCACGCGGCTGTTCCCAATTTGATAAAAGACTCAAACCCTAGCCTCAAGGAATCATATTCCATCTTCCCTAATAATTTTTAGGTTTTAGTTCTTGGGATTCATAATCTCCATTTTTTGGTGAAGAAAATATTGTATAATTTTTGGGTGAAAAATACATTGGAGACTTTCTAAGTAAAAGTTTATCTCACTTCCATTGTTGATTTGTGAGAGTACAAAGTCTGAAGTAACATTCACTTAAGCTTTAATCAACCATTTCAATGGATATTTTGGGTATATCTATGCTTACTTATCTTATGTGTAGTTAGATCTTCCCCTTAGGGTTATGTATGAATAGGGTTTAAAGTGTGAGTGGGTTGTTATTGATTAGCTTCTATTTAGTAGTTCATGTTTATGGATTTTATCATTGCTAAGCTAATTTGGTTGGGTTTTGATCGGCGAAATCCCCAAATACCCATATGGGTATGATGAGTGAAAGCTCTATGCTTTAGAAAACCCAAAGCCATCTTCGAAAGAAGGGTTTGGGGGTGAATTTCAGGAATCTATATCATCCTTGAAAGAGGGATGCGGATATGAGGTTGGCTACAACATAGGTATCATCCTAGAAATAGGGATGCCTAGATTGACATTGTAGTTACCAATTGTTAAACACGCCTATTGGGTATTAGAAAGAATCAATAGGTGAAAGTTTGGTGTTTTGTTGAAAGACTAGCATCAAAATCTATAACCAAAACTACCCATATTTGGCTTACTAAATTGATGTTGATTGCTAACACCTACATATCACTCTCTTAGTAATGCATAATTCCAAGATTTGTGCATAATTGTTAAAACTCCAATTATTCATAGCCCTAAATTTATACTAGAGAAACCACAAAGAAACATTAGTGTAGATACCTATCTCCCCCATTTTTACCTTCTTGTAACATTGGTTTGGATTTAACTTTTATCTATTATTTTGAAGTGACTTAATTTCCACTCACATTGTTTGTTCCTCGTGGATTTGACCCTGACTCTAAAATTGGGTAAATATATTGACGACGACCATCTTGCACTTAAATTGACGTGTAAGTTGAGCATTATAAAAAATAGCATCGTTGTCGGAGAACAATTTAGCATATTAAGTTAGTTTGAAATTTTAGTTACTTGCTTGAATTCAATCTTGTAAATATTTGTTTGTGATTTTTCTTTGTTGCAAGTAGATTTTCTTTTATTTCTACTTCTTACTATGGCATCTTACGATAAATATGAATTTGGTGGTTGAAGCGCCTATATTAATGGCCTATGTCTATATTGTGACGGACCATACTTCATGAGAGATTATAACTATGCTTTCCGAAAAGAGATGGGATCACCATCTCGATCTTATAGGGAGTATGGTTGTACCTCATATGGAAGTTGAGATGGACATAGAGATGATTTCCTAAATGCCCCCTCCCTCTATTATACTAACTAAATTGCTAGTTTTTTATGAGATTAATAGATTTTATAATGGGATGATGGAGGAGAAACAAATCGTACTCATTGGTTTTGAAGTAATGTTTCAAACCATTTTGAGTGGATTTGTATGACTTCTAAAGAAATTTATGTTTAAACCATGTTGTACTTCTAGAGCATTGAATAAACTTTCCATCGATACCAATTTCATTGAGATCTGACATCGGACGAGGGAGTTATGGCCATTTTACTAAACGATGTTGGATCGCCCAAGTTTGACAGTCGACCTGGCGGACCGTTAGGTTCCTGGTGGACCGTCAAGTGCCCCGTCAAGCCAAGGCAGTGACTCTTTTTTTAGGCCATCGTACGACAGCCAAGTTGATAGACCTTCAAAAAGTTGATGGACCGTCAAGGGGTCCGTCAGGTCGAGACAGAATATCTCATTTCTGTCCCTCGAGTGACGGATGAATTGGTAGACCATCAGTTTCCTGACGGACCATCACGTTGAGGCAGAACGTTTCAGTTTTGGCAATCGAGTGACGAACAATTTGGTGGACCATCAGGAGACTTGACGGATCATCAGATCGACCGTCACAGGCCCCGATCAATGAATTTCAGCTTTTTCAAAAGGGCATTTTGGTTATTTCCACCCCATATGGTCTTATATATATATCCTAATAGAGAATAGCCCTTCATTTTCTCATTTTCTCTTTCAAGAAACATCTAAAAATTAGGGTTTTTCCAAAACCCAAAAAAATTCAGTCTTCTTCCAAGAAATTTAAGGATCTTCCATAGATTTCTCCAAGTTGTCCAAGAATTAAGCTCCCCTAGTCAAGGGAATCAAGGATCTTTGCTCAAAATGTAAGGAAGAAGTTCCAAACAAGTTTCTACATCTCCAAAATTATAATTCAAGGTATGTGGGGTTTGAACAAGAACACTTCTTTCGTTCTTGTGCCCAAAGATTTAATTTCTACTATTGAAATCCATGATTTTACAAAGTGGGTTTACACCCAAATTACTTTATTAATGATTTATGATATTTGAGCTATTCAAGATCGATACACATGACCATTTCACCATTTTATTTCTTAAATTGAGAACTTATGCCATGAGTTGAATATTGTTATTATGAGTTGATAATTTTTGAATGATTTGAGATAAGAGTCATGATTTAAGATTTTCTATGAGAATTTTTATTATTGAATATATATATATATTGATATTTGAGCTTGAGAGTCAAGAATGAGTTCTATGATGTTTTCTTAAAGTTTTTGATACATGATTATTTTACAACTTCCAAATTATGACTTGATATTTAATATTGTGAATTTCATGTTCTACCATGAGTTGGTATTTCAAGTGTTTTCAAGACATGTTTCAAGCTTTAAGCTTCCTTATGACAAATTGAATTATTGAGTATATTGATTCATAAGATTGAGTTGTTATAATGAGTCTTGATATTTCTTTAAAGTTATTGATGTTGCCATGACTAAATGAATTGATACATCTTGATGTTGAGAAAGATTGTTTGATTTTGAGTCGAGTTAGGAATCCACAAGATGTATATGATTTACATATGAGATATATATTTATGTTTTGGTCTTTAAAATAGACTCATGAGTTGATATTGATTAAGATGGATTTCCTAACGCGTTCTGAGCTGAGTCAGGGAGGAGTATTTAGCACCGAGCGGGAAATGTGATATTTCTCTGAAACTACATGCCACTGTAGGATTGATATTGATAATTGTGGGCCAGAGGCCGAGTATGGAATTGTAATAACGAGATTAAGGTTGTACTCCCTGGCAAGAGTACGACACCCCCGCCAATGTGGGGTTCTCTCCTTAGGAGGGCAAAACGTTGGACTACATGCGGCTCACATGGTGTAGTTATGTCGGTTATAAGAAACTCCCATAGCCATAATAATCTAAGTACCATGAGTTACCGAGTCACTCTAAGTCATGATTCAAAGAGTTTGAGTTGATTTAAATGATTTATGAGATTTATGAAGTATATGTTTTTACTGATGACTTACGGAAATGATGTTTTAGATAATTCAAGTGGAGAGAATTATTATTGTCAGCATGAATGATTTTCTTATACATTTATGATATTATTTAAAATATTGCATCCACCCCCACATACTCAGTACATTCCCAAGTACTAACTCTCATACTCTTTTGTATTCTATATTTCCTCATGATATAGGTTCAGGTGCTCCGTCTCAGCAGCGATAGTGATCCTTGAGTACCTTCATCTACATTTCTGCAGTTGGTGAGTCCTCATGGTTCGAGGACCTGTGTCTCTGATTTTGTCTTGTTAATAGATGGTTGTTTACTTTCAGTTCAGTACGAGTCAGTTGAGGATCTGTCCCAATGACTCCTCAGTTTTATGTAGTAGAGGCTTTGTCAGACTAGTGTACTAGAGTGTACAGAGATTTCAGTATTTTATTTGTACAGGGTAGTATTACTTCATATTTCAGTATGTTCATGACATGGTTATTCCTCTTTATTATAGCATGATTTGCGCTTTAATGAGTTCTGAAAGTGATGACAGGCTTAGAGGGTTAGCTTGAGGCCACGTGTGGCCTTGAGCACCATGTGACGTCTCGGGATAAGTTCCTGGGGCATTACATTTGGAGAGGGGGTAGGTTGATTTGTATTTTTGAAAAGATTAAAAAAATTAAAAAAAATATTAATCAAGTCCGCAATTAACTTAATCAAGTTTTCTAATTATATTTGACCCTTTAAGTTGGTCAATGTCACCAATCCTTCATTCAAGATTAAAAGACACCTTTCCTTCAATTTTCTCTAGTAGCTTAGGCGTAGGTTTCTTTCCCTTTGGTTAATGCCCTTTTTATACAGAAAACCTAGAGCTATTAGCATAAATTTAGGATTTTTAATTATTAATTTTCCTAATACCTTTTATAATATAATATTTCAGGATTTTTTAATTTTTAATATATTTTTTTTAAAAAAAATCTTTCCTATTAAACAAGAACATGTTATAGTTATTTTAAATTTCTAGTAGGATCCTAGTTCAACTTAATTTAGTTTATTTTTAATCTAGTTCAATAATAATAATTATTATTTAAGAAAATAAGAAAAAGAAGATTTTATTTCTTGCGAAGTCTTTTAATGAAGGACAAAAAGTTCTAATTATTTTTCTAAGGGTCTTCATACTTTTAATATACTAGTTTAGTGTATGTGTGTTGCACGTCTATTTCAACGCTAAAAAGGAAAATATCATGTATAAAAAGAATAAAAAATTAAATATTTCTGAACTTTGAAAGTTTCAAATAAAGATATTGATGGTTTACTCTTGTCAATCATAATTCACTCTCTTTCTATTTTTAAATGGTAAAAAAATCAATCAAACATATAACTTTAAGATTTTATATTTGCAAAAACCTAAGTGTTTTGATTCTTTGTTTTCTTTCTCTATTGATTTTCTATAGTTAATGCTTTATTCATGGGTCTTAATTTACTAAGTTAAATGTTCCAAAATAAAAATGTGAACTCCATTTTGTTAATATTTTATAAGAAAGCTATATTTTTATATATAATTATATACATTAATAAGATAAAAATTTAGTAAAAAAAAATAAAACCTCGTACGAACCTAAAAGGACAATACAATCAGTTGAAACTTTCCTGGTGCAAACTGAAAGTTATTAAAATTTAATATTCTAACAAAGTTGATAGTTGATTTTTGTAGTTAATTAGGATGTGGAGGAATTATAAACAAAAATTACTAAAAAATTAAAGTGCTAAATATTTTTTAAAATAATTATGTCTAACTATTAGAGAGATAATCAAATCACTATTCTTAAATATAATAAAAATAATTTAATTTGTTTTATTTCATTTTTTTT
>NW_025855322.1:0-1474 GCF_002878395.1 Capsicum annuum
ACTTAGAGAACTTATCATGCAACTTCTCATCCCTCAATCTTTGAAGAACAATCTGTAAATTCTCCTCATGCTCAACCTTACTCTATGAATAAAACAAGATATCATCTATAAATACAATAAAAAAGAAGTCAAGATACGATTGAAACACCCGGTTCGTCAACTCCATGAATGCGGCAAGGGCATTGGTCAACCCAAAGGACATGACTAAGAACTCTTAATGACCATATCGAGTTCGAAAAGTTATCTTCAGAATATTCGAGGCTTTAATCCTCAACTGGTGATAACAGAACCTCAAATCAATCTTTGAAAACACTGCAACACCCTGAAGTTGATCAAATAAGTCATCAATGCGAGGAAGAGGATACTTATTCTAACCATCACCATATTCAATTGCCATAATCAATACACATCTACATAAACCCATCATTTTTCTTCACAAACAAGATATATGCACCCCAAAGGGAAACACTAGGTTGGATAAATTCCTTCAACAACTCCTGCAACTGATCTTTCAGTTCCTTCAACTCTGCTGGAGTCATCCTATAAGGAGAAATAGAAATTGGCTTAGTGTTCGGCTCAACATCAATAACAAAATCAATATCTCGATCCAGAGGCATACTAAGCAAGTCCTCAGGGAACACATCCATAAACTCACAGACAACACAGACATAATCTAAAAAAGGAGGCAAAACAACATTGGTGTCACAAATATAATCCAAGTAAGATAAACATCATCGCTCAACCAATTTATGAGCCTAAACATAAGATATAATCTTTTTAGGACCCAAATGAAGTGTACCTTTGCAAGCTATGCTTGGCACACACAACGAAACTAAATTTACAGTCTTAGCAAAATAATCTAAAACAGCATGATAAGGAGCCAACCAATCCATATCTAAAATAACATCAAAATCGACCATATTTAACACAAACAAGTCTACCTAAGTGTCACACCCAACAAAAGTCACAACACAAGACCGATGCACCCGATCCACAACTAAAGACTCACCTACAGGGGTAGATACATAAATAGATATGGTAAGAGGCTCACTAACAAAATCAAAACCCAAAGCAAAAGACACAGATAAGTAGGATAAATTCAATCCAGGTTCAAATAATACAGATGTAGGTCTGAAACAATCGAGGATGATATTTGTAATCACAACATTATAAGTCTCTGCCTCAGGTCTGGTTGGTATAGGATAACACTGGCCATGACCACTATCTGCCTGGATTTCTCCACGTCTATCAACTACCTGAGTGGCCCCACAATCACCCCCATGAGCTCCACTACCTATGCCCCTCGCATCTTTGGTAACACCCCTACCCCTCACAGATGAAATATGAGTAACTTGAATCACCCGGCGAGGACAGTCCCTGACCACATGACGAATATCATTATACACAAAGCAACCTCTACGACTAGTCTCAACAGAAGAAGGTACAACTGAGCCCGAACGACTACCCTAAACTG
>NW_025855323.1:0-2338 GCF_002878395.1 Capsicum annuum
TCATTTTTCAGCTTATTCTTAATTTTTGAGTGGAAGATTGGTCAAAGATCTCTATTTCTTGTTTTGGCAAGTTTTGCCGACATCGTGGAAATGTCTTTCGAACCTGATTCTCTTCTGCTTAATTCACAATTCATTAATTCAATCTATTTCTTGGAATTTTCACATGCTTAGCTGGATGTTGTTTACTAGGTTATGCATGCGTGGATGGTGATGGTGAGTACAGGATGCTTTCCGGAGTTTGGGTGTTTCGAATTTAATCGGTTGATGTTTTTGTTTTGTTTTTTGCTTTTGGATGATCAGATGTGATTATCAAGTACATTAATTTGCCTACAGGTGGATGATATTTGGGATTTGCTAATTGTAGGTGGTTTTCATGGATGATATGTTTGGGGACTTTTTGTGGTAGTCCGTGATCATTTTTCAGCTTATTCTTTATTTTCTAAGCGGAAGATTGGTCAAAGATCTCTTTTTTTCTTGTTCTGGGAAGTTCACCAACGTGTTACTAGGTTGTTATGGATGCGTGGATAGCGATGGAGAGTAGATGCTTTCAGGAATTTGGGTGTTTCGCATTTAATAGGTTCATAATTTTGTTTTGTTTTGTTCTTTTGGATGATCAGATGCGATTTTCAAATACGTTAATTTGCCTACAGGAGGATGATAATTGGATTCGCTAATTGTAGGTGTTTTTTCTGGGTGATACGTTTGGGGGGCCTTTTGCAGTATTCCATGATTATTTTTCAGCTCTTTAACGGGTGATGCATTTGGGGGACCTTTTGCGGTATTCCGTGATTATTTTTTAGCTTGTTCTCAACTTCGGTTCATGTTTTTGTTTTGTTACGTGCTTTTGGATGACCAGATGCGATTTTCAAATACATTAATTTGCCTATTGGAGGATGATATTTGGATTTGCTAATTGTAGGTGGTTTTCATGGGTGATACGTTTTGGGGACCTTTTGTGGTATTCTGTGATTATTTTTTCCTTGGTTCTTAATTTTATAAGTGGAGGATTGGTATAAATTTTTTTTTTTCTGTATTGTTTTGGGAAGTTCACCGGCTTATTCACAATTCATCGAGTTGTTACATTTCTTGGAATTTTGTGTGCTTAGTTGGATGTTGTTAACTAGGTTGTTATGCATGCGTGGATGGCGATGTGGAGGAGAGGATGATTTCAGGAGTTTGGGTGTTTGGAATTTAGTCGGTTCATGTTTATGTTTTTGTTTTGTTCTGTGCTTTTGGATGATCAGATGTTTTTGTTTTGTTCTGTGCTTTTGGAGGATCAGATGCAATTTTCAAATACATTAATTTGCTTACGTGAGGAATATTTGGATTTCCTAATTGTAGGTGGTTTTCGTTTTCATGGATGACACTTCCAGGGGATGTTTTGCGGTATTCCGTGATCATTTTTCAGCTTATTCTTAATTTTATAAGTGGAAGATTGGTTAAAGATCTCTTTTTTCTTGTTTTGGGATGATCACCGGCGTCGTGGAGATGTTGTTTGAACTTGATTCTCTTCTGCTTATTCACAATTCATTGATTCAATCTATTTTATGGAATGTTTTATGTGCTTAGCTATATATTGTTTACTAGGTTGTTATGGATGCGTGGATGGCGTGGAGAGGATGCTTTCAGGAGTTTGGGTGTTTGAAATTTAATCGGTTCATATTTTTGTTTTGTTCTCTGCTTTTGGATGATCAGATGGGATTTTCTAATACATTAATTTGCCTACGGGAGGATGATATTGGGATTTGCCAATTATAGGTGGTTTTTTGCCGTATTCCGTGATTGTTTTTCAGCTCGTTCTTAACTTCCGTTCATGTTTTTGTTTTGTACGTGCTTTTGGATGATCAGATGCGATTTTCAAATACATTAATGATTTGCTGATTGTCGGGGGTTTTCATGGGTGATTCGTTTGGGGGGACCTTTTGCGGTGTTCTGTGATTATTTTTCAGCTTGTTCTTCATTTTATAAGTGGAAGATTGATCTTTTTCTTATTGTTTTGGGAAGTTTACCGACGTAGTGTACTGTCGTTTGAACCTGATTCTCTTTTGCTTATTCACAATTCATTGATTCGATACATTTCTTGGAATGTTTTATGTGCTTAGCTGGATGTTGTTTACTAGGTTGTTAGGGATGCATGGATGACGATGGAGAGTAGAGGATGCTTTCAGGAGTTTGGGTGTTTGGAGTTTAATCGGTTCATATTTTTGTTTTGTTCTGTGCTTTTGGATGATCAGATGCGATTTTCAATTACATTAATTTGCTTACGTGAGGATGATATTTGGATTTGCTAATTGTTGGTGGTTTTCATGGATGATACTTTTGGGGGACCTTTTGCGGT
>NW_025855324.1:0-1113 GCF_002878395.1 Capsicum annuum
TCTGAATCTCTTATTAATATTGTTTTTGAATTGATATTTCTAATCACGTTATTCGTACTATTAGGACATGCGATAAAGTGATTTTTAAATGGGTTATATATTTTTGTTTATTATGTTTTATAGTTTTAGGTTATTTTTATTTTTTGAAAGGGCCAACCCGTCCTAAGCCGTGGCCCGCTTAGGGCTGGGCTGGGCTA
This sequence comes from Capsicum annuum, assembly GCF_002878395.1. Classification (NCBI taxonomy): domain Eukaryota; kingdom Viridiplantae; phylum Streptophyta; class Magnoliopsida; order Solanales; family Solanaceae; genus Capsicum; species Capsicum annuum. Next base: position 198 of record NW_025855324.1, read on the forward strand.
CATTTTCAATGGCCCTTTAGTTAAAAGGGTCAACCCGTTCTAGCCTATTTATCTCTCTATCCCGTTAGGGTTGGGTTGGGTTGGGCTGGGCTAGCTCGTCTTGACAGCTCTATCAAGGATAGGTACGTTCAACTCAATGGAGAGGCGTCAACCCTTGGTGTGGGACTTGATTTCCTAGTTCCTGCGTTGGTCTTGGATGAAGAAGAAACGTTAAGATATGTTAGAGGGGACAGGCCAAATTCGCACGGCAAGAGCTAGACCGAGGTAAAAAGGATTCTTGTAGTCATTAGCATGAACGACATGCATTATCGGGCTGTTGAGATACTACTCGAGGAGGGAAAGATCAATGTTTACGACTCCAACGTACCTCTCATCGATGATTTCAATCTTTTTCTCCTCGTGGAGCCACTGATGGTGTTGTTGACCATCTTGTTGAGGGTGACTAAACTGATGAATCATTTGCCAAAGGAAGTTTTGATGAAGAAATCATGGGATTTTGAAGGTCGAAACAGAGGAATGATCCTTCCAAAAGATGATGCCGCTAAAGCGATCGGCTCGCACACTCTTGCACACATCAAATGTTTACTGACCAGCACAGAAATGGCCGAGCCAACGACTTTTATATGCGACAATGCTGTGGCAAACCTGCAAGAGGTCTGGGCTTATGAGGTACTTACTGGACGCTTGAAGCCTGTGCATATAGAATAGCCTGTGAAATAGAATTTTTTAATTTCAAGTCACCCTTCACTTTATTACATGTACATGTAGTGGCAATAATTTTTTCTGATGAAAGTTGAGTTTTTAATAATGCAATAGATTAGATCGTTAATCTGTTGTAAAATATCTTTAATCCATTCTGACAGATAATTTATCTGTTGCAAGGTTGGTTATCTGTTGCATTATGCCGATGTTATTT
>NW_025855325.1:0-2060 GCF_002878395.1 Capsicum annuum
CTGATCTCTTTAACCCTCCGGATGATGCAGTATATATTCTTCAAGTAAAATAATTGTACTCAAAGATAAGAAAGATATTAAACAGATGTTATATTTGGTGCATGAGATGTTATATCTGATATACCAGATGGGACATCTGTTACGACGGGGTATATCTTGCATTGGATTACCCATCTGTGGCTTTGGTTCTCTAAACCCGACTCCTAAAAGATTAACCATCTACTACAAATTATGCAACAAATGTTTAATCTGATAACATATTGTTCATCTGTTGTGACGTACATATCATCTGTTGCATAACAGATTACCCGTCTTATGCAGCTGTTGCAACAGACGATTGATATTTTGCATCAGATTATCCATGTGTTGCTCTGTTTCTCTGAACCAGACTCAAGCGAATTTTAACCATATACTGCAAACTATGCAACAGATGGGTCTTTTTTTTTTTAAATGTAGTCCAACTATGAAAATTATTATATTATATGATTTAAATGCATCTGTCTTTTTTTTTTATTTTTTATAGGTTGTGCATCCATGGATCGTGCCTACTGAGGAGGAGTTGGTGATGACTTCTGATATTACTCTTGGTCATGTTGATGCTATTGCAGACCCAACGGTGGATTTAATAAAGAAGGAATTGACTGGAGCAACAACCATAAGAAAAGCAGTTACGCAAGGTCAGCCTAATGTTGAGGCTCTTCATGACCAACCTTTTACTAAGGCAGATCAGGGTGCTTCTTCTAGTAGAGTTGTTGGTGTTGGTGGTAGGCATGCTGATGCTACTACCAAAGAATAAATATTTTTGAAAACACCTCTTTTCTCCTTTACACAGGTCCCTCTCACCCTCTTCACCCTTATGTTCTCGTTGCAAATACGATGAGTACAAGGTCAGACAGGATAAACTCTTAGAAAAAGTAGAGGCTATCTCTAAAGCTATCAAGGAATTCAAATCCAAGAGGTGTGTCATACCATCCAAGAAGGTGAGGGAGCCACACACTCTTACAACATTGGTTAGGAGAAAGAAAAGAGCAATTAGAGACGTACTCTCTGCTCGGAAATCAAAAGAAATTGCAATTCCTCCCTCTCCAAAAGTTGTTGAAGTTCAGGGTCCAGTCAAGAAGGTGGACATATACGCGGAACTTAGCTCCGAAGAGAAGAGAGATCTGCGACAGGCCAAGAATGCCAAGACAGGCACACCAGATTACCCCAGGCCTCCCTTCCCCCTTCAAGACTTCCAGACTATGACTAATATGTGTATGACGTACGAGGGCAAGGCAAGTTTACTTTTTCTAACCTAGCCCTTATAATCTACCCCATGAAGAAGAAGCTACACAACAGGTTTCACATCTGTTGCAACAACTGGGTATACTGGTGCAACTGTTTGTGGTTCTGTTGCAACTTATTATCTATCTTTTGCATAAGTTGCGTTGGATTATTAATTCAGAGAACCTTATGCAACAGATGGACCATCTATTGCATCTTTGCAATTACTAACCTATTTTGAAAATTGACTTCTTTAAAAATTGTCTTCTTATCTCACAGCATGTTGACATGATTCTCTACCTCATAATGAAAAGGCAATTAACGTACTAGGAAGCTTATGACGCTGCCGATAGGATAATGGACCTCGACTTTTGCAAGAAGCTTAAGGATAGGTACGATTAACTCAATAGAGAGACGTCAGCCCTTGACGTGGGACTTGATATCCTAGTTCCTACGTTGTTCTTGGATGAAGAAAAAATGTTAAGATATGTTAGAGGGGATAGGCCAAATCCACACGACAAGAGCTGGACCGAGGCAAAAAGGATTCTTGCAGTCATTAGTGTGAACGACATGTATTATCGGGCTATTGAGATACTACTCGAGGAGGGAAAGATCAATGTTTATGACTCCAACATACCTCTCATCGATGATTTTGATCTTTTTCTCCTCATGGAGCCATTGATGGTGTTGTTGCCCATCTTGTTAAGGGAGAGTAAATTGATGAATCATTTGACAAAGAAAGTGTTGATAAAGAAATCATGGGATTTTGAAGGTCAAAACAGGGGAATGATTCTTCC
>NW_025855326.1:0-2470 GCF_002878395.1 Capsicum annuum
AGAGGTTGTGTATTTTGGTCTCTGAATAATCAATTAGCAATCAAACAACTTGTATGAAAAAAGTTTAATTGACATTTTAAAAAAAAAATATTTCAACTTTAATCGCAAATAAGTTTGACCAATTTTTGTAAAATAATAAATGAATGAATATAAGAAATCCGTAATTAGAAAAGAAAATAATTGTTACCTTATTTGATTGATTAGAAAATTATAAAGATAATTAAATAATCAATTGACTATAGTCAAATTATAATTTTATAAGAAAATTTTGAGAAATAAATCAGTAATTGAGAAAAAATTTAATTGTTACCTTTTTAAAATTCTTCCCCAAATTATAAAGGTAACTACTATCAAATTAATATAATCAAACTATAAAAATATGAGAAATTTATGGGATTGAATTTTCAAAATCATAAAGGTAACTAATATCAATTGTTTCCGTTTTTGAGTCCTTTATGTAATTGTACATTAATTAAATATAATTAAGATATAAAATTAGGACAGATTTATGATAAGTAGATATTTATAATATTAATAATAATTTTATTTTCATCAAATTAATTATATTAAATTGATGTAAAAATCCGTTAATATTGAGAATTATTTTAAGAAAAAATATATGCAAAGTTACATAATTGATATACATATATTGGTAAAAACAACAACGAACATTGACTACTACTTTAGCCATAAATATATTTTGAAATTTACAACATTAAATTTAGGGAACTTGAGTTTATATATTATGATTATAAAATTGATTCTTATTAATTGAAATTAATTAATTGATTGTGTAGTCGTATTACAATTATGTCGTACATTATTTATTTAATGAAAATGCATTAATATCATAATTAGTACAATCCCGTTTTGATTGATCAAGAATAATGCATTAATATCATAATTAGTACAATCCCTTTTTGATTCATAAAGAATCATGCATATGATACACATCTTTGATGAGTGGTTCGAGTACAACCGAAAAAAAAAAGAGAAATTATAAATTCATGCCCAATATTAATTATAAATTCAAAACATAAATATTTCATGACTCGATTACATAAGAGTTCATAATCACTATTCTTATTAACTCTCCACCCGTTCAAGATAGAGAAGCGATATTTTGTGAGAGATTATTAAAGGGCAACAGAACTTAATACGTAAACTATGTGAGTTAGTCTATGTGCTGACAAGAAATAATAATTAAGCATTTGATAAAATAGTTAAATTACATGAGAATTGAATGAGATCTCACCATTGTAAAAAAGAAATTATGGTCAAAGGAAAATCCTAAAAATGGTGAAGATTAAAAGGTAGATGAAGATCAAGTGAAAACAAGTTTAATTTGCTACTAGTTCAAGGAGAAAATAAGTTTTATTATACCATTTTCCTGAGGAGTAAATCTAAATTAAAATCAAAGCGCCACTTAATTTGCACGATAAAACTCATGTTTATTTAAAAGAAATACTTCATTAATTAATAATGTATATGATCGAATTTGGTAATGGTGGAAAGATTTGGGATTTATTTTAAAAATAATGATATTTAAATGGATCTTTAAAATTTCAGGTGTAAATCTCGTGATTCGAAAAAAAATATGATGTCAATTTTGATCGTGATTAAATGAAGCATGAGAATGGTGTGTGTATATATATACACACATACATACTTACTTTAAGATATTGCAGGATGATTATTGTTATCGAAGTGTGAGTATGTTTCTCTCTCTACCCATATATATATATATATATATATATAAATACATACGTACTTACTTTTAGATATTGAAGGATGATTATTGTTGTTGAAGTGCACCAAAATTAAATATGATATTGTTGAAGACATAATTCTTTAAGGAAAATAGAATTTAGCTAGAGTGTCAAGTACATTGTTATCAATAATGTTTTGCCTACATAATGAATAAAATAATAAGGCATATTCTTCAAAATTCAACAAGTTCACCTAATTATAAATTGGAAACAAAATAAAAACTTAAGAAAGAAAATCCAATGTATAAAAAGAGATGGGCACAAGGAAAAATAACTTCAAGAAATTCTAAGTTCAAGCCTTCATAATACTGTCTCGTATATATAGGTGTTACACCAGTGGATAGTGAACGTTAGCTAGCGGCTAGTTTGAGCTTATCAAATGTAAGATAAAATTAATTACTAAATAATAAGAATACAAAATAAATTTTTAAAAGAATATTTTTTTAATCAATGATGGACATTATCTTTTGATATAAAATTAAATTTCAAATCGTCGTCGCTATTATAAAAAAGGAAAAAGGAATAATGGGAAAAAAAAAATCATATAAGACAAATGCAAAACAAGTGATTTTGCACTATAAAATTCATATCTATAATCGAATAACTCTTCATACTCTACCTATAAAAAAAAGGAAAAAATATGTGAAAAATATTTGTATTTAGGCGAAATTTGCAGTTATGTATTCTGAACTTTGCGGGGT
>NW_025855327.1:0-1213 GCF_002878395.1 Capsicum annuum
TAAATGACTAGAATTGTGTCAAAGAAACTTAGTCTCATTTTTGACTTCCAAAGTGAGTAAAGTTTAAACCATATGTAATTTCCCTAATTTCGATTTTTTATCATGTGAAAAATTGAATGAGCTTTCCGTTGATATAAGATTCGCCCAAATCCGATACCCGAGCAAGAAGTTATGGCTAATTTAAGTTTTAGTCGTAAAACACCGTCATTTTGGTGCTTGGCGCGTCGCGGAGGGGGCCTATTTAGAAATTGTTAAATTTCAGTAGAGTAGCGCGATTGTGGCACGTCGCGCTGAAGTTTCAGGTCCCAACCAGTGGGACAACGCGATGGCTCCGCATCGCGGTGACCTTAAGAATCCCATTCGTCAATTTCCAGTGAGCCACCGCGATTGTGGCGCGTCACGGTGGCCCATGAAATCGGGCTCCCAGTTATATTTTTATTCCGTTTTATTAAGGGTATATTCGGTATTTTCCATCCCCTTATCAACCTAAACACGGGATTTAATCCCAAAGACACCAGAATACATTCACAATCATCCAAATTACTCAAGAACACTCTCTAGGGTTTCAAACTAAAAACTCAAATAACTCAAGATTTAACCGTGGGTTTTCAAGATTGATTGAAGATTTGAAATCCCCAAATTGTAGGCTTTAAGAATCATCCATCAAATTTCTAAATTGGGGTACGTGGGGTTTATCCTAAAAATGCATGGGCTTGTTGAAACACTCAATTATGATGTAAAGATTATAAAGCTTGAATTTGTAAAAAGGGTTTGAAATCCATGATTTTTAGTATGCTTTATGCATGTTATTGATATTGTTGTTTTAGCTTTTAGGCCTCATCCCCTCAATTTGATTTACAAGTATATGCATATGTATGAAATTGAAATTTAAGATTGTTTGAGAGCACAGATTATGAAGTCTCTCTCTTGTGATAAATTCAAGTTTATGATCTTATTGTGAATGATTTGAAATGCATGATTTATGATTTTGAAACTAGTTTTCTTAATACCTTAGTGTTTGAGCATGATTTAGAGATGATAAGAGGGAGCTTCTTGATATAATTACACCTTTTTTTTTTAAATGAGAAAGAGTTGCATGTGATTGAGAAATTTGACATGACCACCTTGTATTATTGAAATGCTTGACAAAGAGAGTACCTTGCATGTGTTTACATGAGGTTTGAGAAAGAGTTTCTTTGAATTGATTTATTGA
>NW_025855328.1:0-1767 GCF_002878395.1 Capsicum annuum
TAATTTCCAACTTACCATTCTACCATCACATATCTGACAACAAGTGTTTGAATCCCACTACATCGTGCTTTTATGTTGAAGCATAACTCAGAGTAGAAAGGTGCTAACTTAAACTAGGGACCCTATACTCTATATCATATTAAGAAATCACCTCACCTCATCACTATAATCCAACAACCTCAAGTCTTAATTCAAGGATTACTAACCATACTACACATTGGTTTGTGTTTTCAGCAATCACAACATTCAAGTCTATCATTACTACACCCACTTAATGGGTCTTTCCACTAAGTCCCGCAAATTCAATCACTCTCACAAAGATTGTTGCCACATATCTCCTTCCTAACTATTTCAAGTAATAAAATTTCATCTCCTTCTTTCCCCATTCACATATAACCTTACCTAAAGAAATCACATCAAAATTTTCACATTCAAGAACATCTACTTCCCTACCTCATATATTACTATGCTTCCACAACTACCATCATTCTAACATATGGAGGGTCATTGAGGGACTCGAGCATAAATATCATAAATGGGAGTAACACTATTTGATTATAACATATACTTATTTCAAAACTCAAGGTGGGATATGAGGTGAAGATACGATACGATGGACACGAAGAGCTTCAGATATCAAGTGTCTGGATCATAAGTAGAGAGTCATTCAGAATAAACACAACAAAGCATCAGTGCTTAGGACAAAGAATAATGAGAAATGTGAGCGCTTACATCACGAGTCGTATAACATAACTTTGGAATTGATGAAGTCAGCAACTGAGACAAGGACTTCTACTCGAAGCTATCGCTTCTCATTTTCAAAGATGAAATAGTCAGGAGTTTGCACATCTTTATCATTTTGGCTAATCCTAACATAAAATAAATCTATAACATATGAAAATATAGTTCCTTAGAATCAAGCATGATTAGGGACACGAATTTATGGATCATGAATATCATAACATAGAGTTTGAATACATGAAAGACTAGATTTACTAAGACATTATTGTTTCTAGTTTGGCGGTCAGAACATTACATGAGTTACATAGAGAACTCAGACCTTAGAAATAGGCAGGACTTTAATACATAAGACATTGGTAGAATGATCTCTTAAACTGAAGTAGGAGGAATATGCATGAATTGGAATAGGTTTATCATGACTCCTCCCCGTAACATGCCACACTGAGAAAATTTGTAAACCACCTTAATTCACCATCTCCCCCTTAGATCAAAGTCACAATCCTAGACCTGCGAATATATCCCCTCATCAAATCTATAAGCACAACTCTCAACACAATGAGGGGTTAGTATACACATGAACACAACTCTCCTCAATAATTTTTAATAAGAATACACAAATTTCATTCTAGGACCTCCCCCTTTAGGGACACTATTCATAACTCTCTTCAACCCCTAAAGTCATCGACTTATGACTAACATTATCATGGTCATATACATCTGTTCTTCTAAAAATTTGACACTTCATCTTCAACTCCTTAGAATACTAGCGTTACACCTCTAATCACATAAATTATAACTTAACAAACTTTGTAAAACTATACCAAAGACGCATATTGCCTACATATATTTTCTCAATTCAACTCTACATAACACCGTATAACATCTCCGTAGACATCTCCAAACTAAGAAACTTACGAACATAGACTGGGTGTACATGACACTCATACACATAAAACCTTATCTAACAACATGATACCTCGAGGTTCAACTTATTCTTATATATCTACGCACTCACCCACCTCGAGG
>NW_025855329.1:0-2007 GCF_002878395.1 Capsicum annuum
CTCTCTAGGGTTTCAAACTAAAAACCCAATTAACTCAAGATTCAACCTTGGGTGTTCTAAACTGAGTGAAGATTTGGAATCCCCACACCGTAGGCTTCAAGAATCATCCATCAAATTTCTAAATTGAGGTACGTGAGGTTTTGTAATACCCTGCATGTTTCTAAGCTAGGAGACGAACCATTTTTCCTTAGTATGAAACCTCCTATCCTGTGAGTAGTATTTTAGTGCATGACTTACAATGAGTATCCTAGTGATAAGATAGCTTATGATGCATTAAGCATGTTCAAATGAGACACTTAAGGTAATATAAGCTAAGAGTTTTTGAATCCATCAAGTTTTAGTGTTCGATTTCGTAAGGGTCATATTTGAATGAGTATAACTCAAACTTAATTTGGTATTTCTGCATATTTCTACTCACCAAATTGTAGAGAATCAAATTAGATTTCCAATGATACCAATTTTGCCTTTATCCAATACCCGAGCGAAAAGTTATGCCCATTTTCATGAGAGACAGTAAGGGTATGTGATTGGTTAGGTGTTGCCCAACCAAACTTAGGCAATTGTTTAGGCGCCGCCCAACCTAGCTTAGGCGATTGGTTAGGCGCCGCCTAAGTCAGTTCCAAGTGCCAAAAACACTCCATTTTGAGTTATTTTGAGGGTAATTAAGTCTTTTCCTTACATGTCCCTAAACTTAACCCTACAAAATATATAGCTCCTAATCACATTACAACCCTATTAACATCTCAAAGCTCATTATCTAAGAGAACCATAGGAGAAAAACAACTAGGGTTTCACAATCAAGCTTGAAGATCAAATTTTAAGGAAATTCCTCCATCAATCATCAAGAACCTCCCTTCCAAGGTATGCGTAGTGTTCATCCACAGATTCTTTTCATCCGTGGATTTCAAAAATCAATCTTTAAAATACAAAAGCTTGGTTGGTTGTGGTGATATAATCATACCCATGTTGATGATTGTTTGTTTTGCTATATAATAGTATCGTGACTATATACCTCATGAAAGTTATGTTGTTAGTTGAAAAACATGATCTTTGGATGGATTGATAGAATGCAAGCATGAAATCCACCTATGCCTTGAAGAGTGCATGCAACGTGTTCAATAAAATACCTAGTATGTTAGAACTTCATAATTACATGATTTCATGATATCTAAATAACAAGTTCATGTTAGTCATACACTCCAATATGAATTTCCATGCAAATTATGTGTTGTTATTATTGTGGTATAAAGCATGTATGATAATGGAGATATAAATTATGTACACAAGATATATCCACGCTTTTCCTATCATGTTTGAAATGTTGAATAAATACATGAAGTATAATATCCCCAAATCATTACAATATGAATTAAATGTTACATATTGTCGTTCCCTTATGCTTGAATGGTTTCCATGCCATTGCTACGAATAGTATATGTTGTCGGAATGTCCATGATATTAGAATATGAGATTTATGACTTGATTATAAGCATTCCTATTCATGATAGATAGTATGATGACCATGTACTTCACGAAATCCCCCATTCATGTATTATAGATTATTATTGATAGTCGTGTACTCAAGAAATTCAAGTTATGTCAGTTTCCTTCCATCGAGTCCTGGGGGTACTTGTACCCGAAAAATATATCTTTGTTCCTAGAGCCATATCATATTTTAACGATACTCTCAGTCAAGCCATGATCTATAGAATTCAGTTAGTCATGTGACTCAGGAAAACTCAGAAATCTCAGTAACTCAGTATCAAGTTGTAATACCCCGCATGTTTCTAAGCTAGGAAGTGAATAAGTTTTCCTATGTATGAAACCTCCTATCTTGTGATAGTATGACTTGCAATGAATATCCTAGCGATAATATAGCATATGATGTCTTAAGCATGCTCATATGAGTCGCTTAGGATGATGCAAGCTAAGAGTTTTTGAATCCATCAAGTTTTAGTGTTTGATTATGTAAGGGTCATATTTGAATGAGTATAACTCGATGTTAAT
>NW_025855330.1:0-1472 GCF_002878395.1 Capsicum annuum
TGGAACTAAGCACCAGAACCTATATTATGAGATAATGCAACACATAGACAAATATGTGGATCAGTACTTCTAGAATGTACTGAGCATGTGGGGTTGAATACATAAATAAATCAATAACTCAATGAGCACTTAGATTTTCAAACAATGCATGCTAAGGGTAAATGAATCACCTTGGGATTGAATTAAACAAAAGTTGTAAAATCATAAACATGAGTAATGAAGCATAAAGATAACTTTCTGAGCCATAACACTTAGTTATCACACGCTTTGCTCTTATTCTTTCTTAGGGAGGTTCTTCTAACCGACATAAACCATGTAATCTATCATGGAGTCCAACGATATTCCAGTAACAAGAAATGTTTACTCTCTCCTATTCAGACAACTGATTATTATCACTATCTTGACCAAAGAATAGGTAATAGAAGGTTAGAACATGAGGGCCTGAAATATGAGGGGATACTATGAATAACTTGACACTCAACTGAGGATTGAGGAATAGAATATATAACATCATGGACTTATCAAAGAAGTATGATCTTAGGACATGCAAGATATAAATCCGAATTTCGCTAATCATTAGAAGTATTGCTTGAGTACTTGGACTGAACACACTGTAAAGGTTGACTACATGAGTCATGAGCTGCATGACCTAAATTTGGAGTTCATACTTATGGAATGTGATTCCAATTGCTGAAAGAACTGGAACTCCTCATTTTTGGGAACAAGGAGAGTACATAATTCTCCATCATATGCATGAACATGAATTAAGATTATGGAACTGAACGTAAGGCATGAGTAGGTATTGGGACAACTGAAAATACTGAAATAAGATTGGGTCAAGCATTAATCTTTCTCACAGCTATTCTACAACTTACTGGTACATCTACTAGAATCTGAAGGCTTGACTTGGTTACTTGTTCTATCATCTCCCCCTTAGATGTAAGCCATCACTCTAAGGTTGTGAACCACTATATAAAATCTAGTCTAACTACAATCACTTTACTCTAGAATCTGGGATATAGCAATGCACATGAACAAAAGAACTTAACCCAAATGACTAGATCTAAAAGCATAAAACCAACTTCTAATACTCACTTATGAGCTACACCCTATATTTCTATAGCCCCAATGGTCATCATATAAAACTTGAACACTTACTAACTTTGAATCTGTATGAGCATTCTTATAGTTGGAGTGCACACCATCTAGTGCTTCAACTCTTATTCCTATTAGCTAAATCTTTGAAATTTCAAACTTAGATTCTAACGCTTAACATGGGTATCTCCAAACCTTTGATGGCCCATACAACTTCTATCATAGTCTACCAATATCACACTTGTAACTTATGTTTCTGAACCATGAGAATCACATTCATACTTAAAAAGGCTCAACATCTTCAACCAAACACCTTAACTTAGCTATCAAGAACATTACTCATTATCTAACTAGTCTTTCTCCACCTAACATTTCAA
>NW_025855331.1:0-91306 GCF_002878395.1 Capsicum annuum
CATATTATTGACATGTCATATTCACTACGTAAACAGATGCCATGGCCGGGCCTAGAGGAAGTACAAGTGAGCAATTCAATATAACAAATGGTTTATATCAAAACCATATAGTATTACGCAAAACATAGACGAATGTTGTGTGTATATACCTCCATTCAACCAAAGCAGCAAAGGTAGTGACTTGGAATTCTCGGCTTCAGTAAAGTAATAATACAAAGCACGACCAGAAGATTCATTAACGGTGACATATCCACCATATTGTTGAAACTTCACTGGTGGTTGTCCAGGCAATTTATTGATCCAATCTTTTTCTTTAAGTCCATCCTGAGGAAGAATAACTTTGTCTAATTCTACATTTTCAAGGGCTGCCTTAAAATAACTTTTACTAATGGATGAAAACTTCTTTTGCTTGGCCTTGTAAAATTGGCCAAGAACATCACTTTGCTTCTTTCCAAGGCTTGAAGCAACAAAATGTGACGAGAAGAGGGTAAAAAGAAGGAAGATGAAAGTGAATTTTCCCATTGTTCTGTGGTCCTTTTTTTAACTATTGAAAAGTAGAGTTAGAGAAAGGGTATTTATTATGAAACTACGTGATTATGAGATTTGATTGTGATATCATTTGGACATGTTAGTTATGATATAACTTGCTCTAATTATGCATGATTTCATGCCAGATATAATCATGATTTCCTCAACTTAATACTGAATAAATGGAATATTGTAAATGTTAAGAGTAAACAGACATTGCCTAAAATAAAGGAAGGAGAATTGTTTGTTGTTCAATTTGATGAAGGTATTTGATTTTTAAAGTAAAATTAGGAGATATAAACGATTTTCAGCCTATATTACTTAACCAAATATTATTATTTTTTCCAAAATCCTACATTGTAAGGAATGTAATAATTACCTGCCTCTCTCCTCAAATTCAAATTCATCAATCATGTAGTCATGGACGTGAGATGAGCTCTCATTTCAACTTTCCATTTATAGCATAAATACAATCAAGGATAACACATAAGTCCTTTAACTTGGTATGAAATTATATCTATGACTTCCAACTTTGGATGTGTACAAATAGGCACTTAAACTTGTATAAAGTTGAACAAGTAGACATACATGTCTTATGTGGCATAATACACATAGGACATCATGGAGGACAAGAATCGGCCATATAAGACGCTACATAGGACATATGTGTCTACTTGTTCAACTTTATACAAGTTTAAGTGTACTTGTACACACCCAAAGTTGGAGGTCATAGATGTAATTTAATATAAGTTAAAGGACATGCCTACAATCAAATATAATGACATTAAACAATCTGCTTATTATTAGTATTCCAAATGAATATTACTTGTTATTTTATGAATATTATTATATATGTGTTGAATACTTCTATAATGTAAATTGAATGTATAAAATTTTGGATCTAATAAATATATAAGTTTAATTACTATATATTTTTTGCCATGCATATTTTATCTTCCTTATTTTGAAGATCTGTATTTGCAATTTAACGTAATTCGAGGGATTGAGTTTTAATTACAATGGAAGGAGAATGTCTATTGTTCAAATTTGAGAATGATGTTTGATTTTTAAAACAAGGTTAGGAGATATAAACTATTTTCACCCTATATATTACTCAACCAAATATTATTATTTATTTCAAAATTCTACATTTTAAGGAATGTAATAGTTACCTTACTCTCTCAAATTCAAATTCATCAATCATGTAATCATGAACGTCAGATGAGCTCTAATTTCAACTTTCCATTTATAGCATAAATACAATCAAAAATAATGGCATTAAATAAATTAACTGCATATTATTAGTATACCAAATGTATATTACTTGTTATTTTATGAATATTGATATATGTGTTGAAGAATACTTCTATAATGCAAATTGAATGCATGAAATTTTGGATCTAATAAATATATAAGTTTAATTACTACATATTTCTTGCCATGCAAATTTTATCTTCCTTATTTTGAAGATCTGTATTTGCAAGGTAACGTATTTTGAGGAACTGACTTTTGATTACAAACAAAAGGCTAACCCCGGATTTAAATTTGACGAGTGCACCTCTATATTTAAATATAGTAATTAATAGTGTCAAATTTCGACATACAGTTCTTTGAAAACTTGTTAATTATAGTATTTTATAAGCAAAATTTTAATATTATTGAATATCATTAATTAGATTTAAAATCACAAAAGTGTGTTATTCACCGTATTTAAATTCAATGCACTTTCATAATTTGAACAATAATAGAAAGTTTTTGAAAAATATGAAATTCGAGAGATTTGTTTTCCAGATGGTTGCAACGGGTAACATTCGATTTAAGTCTATCTCGAACTTTAAATTGCTAATTTTTTAAATAAAAATAACTCAAAGATCAAAAGATTAAAGAAAATAAATATTATACTGTATAAGCTAGGGAAAATATCTTCCTTTTGAGTTGGAGAGAAGCTTGTATTTTGAAATAAAATAAAAAATAGGTCAATAATATCCACAATGTTATAAATGTATTTACATTATTGTGAATGTCTATCAAGATCTAATAAGATTTAGTTGATATCCATCAGGATTTGAAGTATCTGACTTTTAGTCAGAAACTAGGAGTATTTTCCCCTATAAATAAAGAGATTTTGTTCATTGTATTCTCAATCATATGATTTCTCATTCCTCAAGAGAAATAAGAGTTACTCTCTCTACTCTTCTTCTTTGTTCTTTATTATTTCATAATACATTATCAGCACGGGACTCTGCCGTCTCAAATTTGAAGGCTAAGGTATTATTTTTTTTCTTTTTATATTGTTAATAATCTTACAAAATCTGAGTTCTTTGCCTTGAGCAAGAACTACCTTTCATGGGTATTAAATGATGAAATTCACTTAGATGTTATGGGTCTTGGAGACGCCATAAAGAAAGAAAATACAACATCTAATCAAAATCGTGCTAAGGCTATGATTTTCTTATGTCATCATCTTGACAAAATTATAAAAATTGAATACCTTACTACTAGGATTTATTTGTTTTGTGGAATAGCCTAAAAGAAAGATTTGATCACTTGAAGATAGTCAGCCTCTCAAAAGCACAATATCGATGCATGCATCATGAAAATAAGATGTTGGGTTCAAACCATATTGATTTATGCCTAAGACGTTTTTATATGGGTAAGACGTTGAGTTTGAATCTCAATGCACCATATTGATGATATTATGATGGCTAAGGTAAAATAATATATTTTTAATGAAAAGTCATGAAATTTGATCCATTGAATATGCTTCATTCCATGAAGTGAATGTGGTATCAATATATGATAAGTCTGAAATATGACAAATTACTTCATTCTTGAGGTGTTTGTGGTAGCAGTGCATAATATGTCTGAAAGAAGGCACGTGATTGAATGCACGAATATACGCGTGGAGGGACAATATGATAATGATCAATAAAAGTGATGATATTTTCACACGCTTATATGATTATAAGATATACTAGAAAAAAATTTTGTACATCATATGTATGCCTCGATTTTCTTCTAAAGTAGCAAAATCTTGAAAGAAGTTATAAGCTATCAGAATTTGATAGGCTTAAGGCACGATTATATTCCATTCCTGGGGAATGAGAAACTTATTAATGTAAACGTGCACTTGATTGTGATTGTATCACAACTTACTTCCAAAAGAGGTTGAATAATTTTGAAATCTACTTCTGAAGTAGTAAATCTAAACTTTATTCATGTACTAGTAAATCTGAAATTTACTAAAGAAAAAGTACATGTCATGGTAAACTTGGAATTTACTAGAATAAAAGTTCATAAATTGATATCAACGGTTGTGACATCTCGAAGATGTGCATGTATTGAAGAACTAGAAGATTCTTCAAGAATTATTTATGTCGTTTGTTCTCATGATAAGTTGGTTGGACCAACTAATATTGAGATTGGATCCCTTCAAATCTGAAGATTTTTAAAGGTGCATAAGGATCTGTTCATCTATCATGTGATATGTTAAAATGATGCATCAATAAGATGATCACATGTACATTTATTGTCAACCTACAGTTTGACATTTATAAAGTTGTTTGCTCAATAAAATTAAGTTAAGCATGACTTTCAGATTGTGTAATCAAGATAATTCATCTTAATGATGATGGTTTAGCATTAAATGCCTTCGATAAATATCTAAACCATTGTTAATGAGAACAAAACTTGATGTATTAGTCTAAAGTATGATATATTACATTAGCTCATGTATGAATTAGACCAATAAATTATGATTATTTCTTCCCTCTCAATTGGTTCAAGGTCGAGAATCAATTATTTCATCTAATAATTTTGATGTGCGGTATATGATTAATGGATATACCATAATGCACAAATATGAATTCGTCAAGGAAGTAGAGGATGTATGTTAGTCTTCCTAATATAAGGGGGAGATTATAAGCGTTATAAAATATGTTAGGAATTATCACCAAATCCTCATCCAAAATATAATTCAAGTCAAATGCCGAAAGCATCCCATATTAAGCGCAAGTGCTCTTATTTTGTGCTCCTAAAGAACAAAGTCCATGCATGCGTGAAGCGTGGTAGACTAATCGGTTCCAAATGAAATAGTCCTTAAAAAATAAGGAGAAAATAATCATAATAAGAAGGCAATGAGCTCTTGAAGAGCTTACGACATAACACTTCATGAAACCTTATGAGAGGTTCATGTACCTGAAAATAATGAAGTGATAAAATCTTAAAATGTTATGTCGCATTGTGAACCGATACGAAATGATACATCATTAATATCTTTGACACAATATTGTGAAAGATTACAAGTATCTGAATTCTACGTTTATTTAAGCATGCTGACGTAGAAACATTTATCAAGTGATATGAAAGGGTGCATCTTGGTAAGTGAACTTATTTGATTTGCAGTTCAGACACTTAAAATGTTGAATATTGTCAGTTGACAAAATTTGTATGAAAACTTCTTTAAGGATTCAAAATATAAAAGTTTTTGGGGAACTTATTGATAATCCTTATATTGTATAAGCTTATAGTTTGAAAATTATTGAAACTCTTGGAGAGTTTTCAAAGCAATAAATTATTTGCTGAAATGAGAAATATACTGAATTAGATTGGTTATGAAGTACCATATCTTAGTGCAAGTGGTGCACTCATGTATCTTGCAAATACTACAAAGCCTGATATAACTTTTTCAGTTAATTTCTTAGCAAGGTATATTTCTGCTCTTACTATGAGACATCAAAATGGGATAAAACACATGATCTTCTTTTATTATAAAGATTGCAGTCCCAATCTTATTGGTCATGCTGATGTTGGGTACTTATCTGACCCGCATAAAGCTCGGTCTCAAATAGGCTATGTGTTCATATGTGGTGGTACTGCCATATCTTGGAGATATACAAAGCAGTCTATCGAAGCCACCTCATCGAACCATGCTGAGAAAATACCTATTGATGAAAAAAGCCGAGAATGTGTATGATTGAGGTCCATGATACATCTCATTCAAGAAAAATGTGATTTAAAATGTGACAATATACCTACAATTTTATACAGAGATAATGCAACATGCATAGCACATCTTAATGGAGGATTCATAAAAGGAGATAGAACGAAGCACACTTCATTAAAGCTTTTCTACATACGTGAGCTCCAAAAGAATGGTGATATTAATTTACAACTAATTCGTTCAAGTGATAATGTCGCTGATTTATTCACTGAGTCTCCTCCAACTACAATTACAAGAAAATAATACACAAGATCGGGGGAGTTAATACGTATTATACTCTTTTTTCCTTACGAGATTTTGTATCAATGGGTTTTCCTTGTAAGGTTTTCAATGAGGCAGCGAAAATGTGTATTGTTAGAGATGTGTACTCTTTTTCCTTCACTAGATTTTTTTCCCTACTGATTTTTTCTAGTAAGGTTTTAACGAGGCACATTATCTATATAGACATTCAAAGGGGAGTGTTATAAATGTATTTACATTATAGTGAATGTCTATCAAGATCTAATAAGATCTAGTTGATATCTATCAGAATTTGAAGTATCTGACTTTTAGTCAAAAACTAGGAGTATTTTCCCCTATAAATAAAGGAATTTTGTTCATTGTATTCTCAATCATATGATTTCTCATTCCTCAAGAGAAATAAGAATTACTCTCTACTCTCTCTACTCTTCTTCTTTGTTCTTTATTATTTCATAACACACAATACATAAAAGAAAAAAGAAAAGGTATAAAATAAATGACTACTAAGTAGGAAGTCTTTTTTAATCAAAAGATAAATATATACATTTGGACAATAATGCTGGTGTAATTTCAAAAATGGAAAAAGGAGCAATTAAGAAAACATTGTTGTTTGGGTTCAAACCTGAGCAATCAGGTAAAAAGAGCAACTTTCAAGTTGCAAGCCCAACCATCTCACTAGCCAAATCAGTCTTTTTGTGGGTGCACGACATATCTTTAACATAACATCCTGATATATAAGTATATATATATATATACGAACTATATATACAGAGTTTTTTTCGAGGCTAGCGGATGCACGTACACCCCCTACACTCAATGTAGGTCTACCTCTGATTACAAATTATTAATTTCTATAATTAAGTGATCATTCTGTTGGGGATGAGATCCCTTATGATTTGTTACTTTTATAGAATATTACTAGGGAATAGGCATGCGCTTTGCACGGTGATAAAAAATATATTGATGATTAATCCTATAATAATTGTCTTCTTTATGTCTGTGAGATTATAAAAATTTAAACTTTAATACATGATATATATTATGACCTAAACTTTCATTTAATTCATATTTGATTCACTTTTCAAGAATATTACATAAAAAAAGTTCACCTCATTTTTAGTAGTGAAGTTATTACCGCGTACAATATATATATATCTATATATATGTGTGTGTGAGTGTGTGTTTGTATGTCCTTTTATTCATTCAACACCTACATAGAGAACATTAAGTGATTTTAGGAATTGATAAATTACTTTTCTCCAAAACAAAATCCTCGACATATTATAAATTTATATTTTTTAAAAAATAATTTTGTTAAATAAATAACCGAACAACATGATTATCGTATGTTAAGTTATTCAATATCGACTTGCTTTTCTCAGCTATTATACTCAAAGTAAGATATTCATATTCAAGAATCAATGTATAAGTTTACAAAGCAAATTTTGGCATCTAAGCAACAATAAAAAAACATTAGATTCAAATTATGGAATGATAAGCAATATTAAATTCATACTATATATTGCATGAGAATTTTTAAAGTTACTCTTTGTTTGTTTATTTGATTGTTTCAAAGATAATAAGCACTAAATTTACATTTGTATCCTCTATTTTCTTAGAGTCTTTCCTCACCGACCATTTAAATTTCCACTAAATAAATATTAGAAACTACATATACATATTTGTTAGATATTTTATATCATATCTAGCACAAAAATTTATTAGAATAAGTATTTTTCGTTTTCATGTTTAATTCTCTCTCTTTATGTTCGTTTTATATATTTTTTTTCTTCTCCAATTATATGTATATTAAAAAAGGAGATAATTATAAAAGAATAGAGATATACAGCTAACACTTACATTGACTGGTTGGAAGCAATGGAGGTAATGTAGTTAAAGTTGTTTTTTTATTTTTATTTCCCATCCGTTGTCCGATACCTGCATTGGAACCCGACTAATCCGTATTCATGTAGGGTAGAGCCCCATTCGGGGGGTAGCGCTCCCTACCAAGAATTTTTCATATCCAGGGCTCGAACCCAAGACCTCTGGTTAAGGGAGAAGCAGCCCCATCCACTGCACCACATCCTTTGGTGGAATGTAGTTAAAGTTGGCTACATGAGGTTTTGATCTTTTGTCTTTTTATCTCTTATCTTTAATATATATTTATACACATTAATCAAAAATAATTAAGAGGAAGGGGAGAAGTATCGTAACATTTAGGAAATTTAATATTGTCTTTAATTTTAGGATTTTAATACTCACTATCATTAGAATAGAAATTATAAAAATGAAGTGGTGTGAGTTATGGAGACTTTTTAATACCTAAAGTCAATTATTGTGTTATAATCATATAATAAAATAGAGTCGAAATGTAAAAAAAAAAAAAAAAAAGCTAAATATGAATGATGATAATACAAAGGTGCCAACATTAAATAAAAAATTCTAACCTCACATCAAACTAAAGGAATAACAAAGTTATCATTCTAAACCTTGAAAAGAAAGTCAAAAAGAAATGTATATATATATATATATATATATATATATATATATATATATATATTACAAACAAATTGCTTTAGTATATGGATTACCTCTAAGAAAAAAATATACTAAAAGAATTCCAACATCATACAAAATGGGATAGAGATTAGAAGGACTATTATATATTTTCAAGAAAGAAAATGTATCGATAATCTCTGCACTTGCAATAACCAATTAGTTAAATATCAACTTTACTAATAGAAAATTAAATTTAAGAATCGGACATCTCATGATTATTCAATCTTTTTTATTAGTTTAATACCATATATAATTCTTTGACAGGTAAAAAATGGAGATTATTTTAAATTAAAAATGACAACCTAGGCAAATTAAATTAAATACTGAAAAATAAAATGATGGCATTATTAAATCTTGGTAATACAAATACGATACAATCACCCCCTTTTATTATTTTATTTCTTAATATGAACTATTGGCACTTATATATGATAATTATAAATATAAATATTCATATTCATATGCAATATTTTTTTAGTATCACCCTTTAAATATACTAAATATAATGTCTTGAGAAATGATGAATAATATTTAATAACAAAGATAAAATGAATAGAAAATAGTAAATTATCATTTTTCAAATTAAACAATTATTATTGTACTTTTATTTTTATGATATATATATATATATATATGTATGTATGTATGTATAATGGACAAGTAAAGATGTTGGGAGCGAGTAACATAATTGTACACTTCAATGCAATATTAAAATAATTAGATAATAATATAATAATTGAAGGAAATAAGTGAATTTGTTTTTTGATCTATTGTGAGGTATTTTAATTAATGACAAAAAGTTCAAACACCTAAAAATAGTCCAGTTATGTGTTGATGATGGTCTTGCAATAATAGCAATACTATCGTTGCAGGATACATTGCATATAACAAGAAGTTTCATGCTATATCCTACGTAAAGAAAAACTTATATTATCAACGAATGTTGTGCCAAAATTGTCAATGATGTTGATGCTACCAAAGAGGTGGCCATATGAAATCAATATAGTAGCATAAGACTCCTTAAAATTTTCAGTAACACCATAAGATTGTTCAACATGAAAATTGGCTCTTGACAACTTCTTAATTTGTTTGCTACCTTAAATAATGTACATAAATGATGCTTTGACTGCCAAGTTCATCGCTTACAAACATATTAGGGTACACAACGATGACTAAAACCACATGTAAGCATCACACTTTTAATATAACCAAAATTACAAGGCAATGCTTAATTAGAATTCTATTTCTATTCTTTCTAACAAAATAAATTATGTTAGGAAAAGAAAAAAAATAAGCAGGAGCCTCATCGCCCATGCATGTCCATCACCATCACCTTAGTTATATCTTGGCAATAATTGAATTGCAGATACTACTCAACTCCTTAATCTTGTCCTCAAATTCAACGGATTCAGCAAGCTGGTTAGCATCAAGCCATGACTGTGAATATGAGCATATCTCTTGTGTGCATTTTGTCTGACTTTAATTTCATCTAATAAAATGCAACCTTCACCTGCATAACAATATTTTGATGTAGATATTAAATGTCAAAAAGATGAAAAATGGAATTTTCTGGGGTTTGAGAAGTTGCCTTGATGTTATAAAAAGATAGAAAGTAAACCAAAAGGTCATACATAAATGCATATTAAGACATTCAATTATGAAGATAATTATAGTGGAAGTTAAAAAGTTGATTAATTGAATCTAAAGATTTTTTGGCCTAATTAAAATAACATAAATAAATAAATAAAGAGAAAAAAATTTTAAAAAGGAGAAAAAAGAAAAATATGAATGGAGGTCATAGAGAAATGCCACATCACCTCCTTTATGTTCCTCCTTATTATTATATATAGACTACTTAATTAGTACTTAGATATTATGTATAATTAGTTGGGTTCATAATCTGGAAATCATCAACAACTCATAAATAAAATAAAAAACAAAAAAGACATATCCTCAAGCAATTAGTATTAGCCTTTTTTTACAAATTGCAGAAGAAACTATATTACAATAATTAAATCATTATACAATATGATAGTGAGTATGTGAGTGAATAGTATTCAAAGAAAAATAATCGAAAAGCTCATAACTAATTCTCTGTCGGACCACATGTGTACACAACAATGGCCTTTTCTTTCTTATGTGGAAATAAACTAAGAGTTGAATAAAACTTCCTCCTTAGTCGAGCGAGTTCTTGTTTCTATGCTTTAAATCTCATAGATTGATTTTGTGATGTTAGAATTCACATATATAGTATTTTACATAGAGATTTTTATCAAGAAATAACTCTTAATCACAATATTATTTTACCATATATGTTGTTTGACTGCTAATCAATTAATAACTTTCATATAATTAATGTGATAATTAAAATATGAAATAACTTTTCCATATAGATATTCACTTAAAACTCTAAACAAAGTAAAAATAAATAAGTAGATCAAATAATTCGGTCATGCAAAAGGCTGTGATTTAAATGAATAAGTTTGTTTACTTGAGGGAAAAGTCCCTACATGGAGGATAATTAATTGAGATTATAATCTGTAAGCAATTTACCATTTTTGAGCAATAAATTAATAATAAATTGTTTAGGTAGGATTAGTAAAAATATTTCTAGCTAAAAAAGGAAATAATCGATATTGATTGAAATTTACTATAAATCGTTTGCTTCTATATTTTTAAAAAATTCATTAATATGGCAAAAAAGAGATTTTATGTCATATAAATTATTTTTTATAGTAATATTATACATAGTATAGTAAATATTTTATAGAATAACTTAACATGTTGAAAAAAGTCTATCTATAAAGGGGAATTAATACGAATTAATAATTTTATTAGAAATTTATAACTCTTAACCTAAAACTTAAGTATAAATCGTTTAAATGTAAATATTTTGTTTTAATTCTGATTAATATAGAATTGCTGAAAAGTAAATACTTAAAAGTTTTGTATTTTCGTGCACTACATCTCTAAATGCTACATGAAGAACATAAGCCAGATGACGGAAAGGGAAGACCCAAGATGTAGAAGATCATAACATGAGTGATTCGGCAGATTTGGATTCATATATATATCCACCCATGTGGTACTTCATTCTACGATATATATAAGATCCATATGTATAGATATCATCATCTACATCCAGAAAGCCGTATGCTTTGGAAGAAGCTTGTACAGTTTGGGAAGGGGTTTTGATTGATCAAAAGAAGAATCTACTTCAACCGATATGCCCTTAGGCACGGCCATACATAACATAGAAATCACACTTGGAAAGGGTGGATAATTAGCTAGAGCAGCGGGTGCTGTAGCTAAACTGATTGCAAAAGAGGGGAAATCGGCCACATTAAAATTACCTTCTGGGGAGGTCCGTTTGATATCCAAAAACTGCTCAGCAACAGTCGGACAAGTGGGGAATGTTGTGGTTTGCACGTTCTGTTCTAGATTAAGCAGGTCTAATTTAGGGAATTGTCAATAGGCTAACAAAAAAAGACAATTAGGGATTCATTGTAATTCTCACATTTATTTGGAAGATACTTATTTCGGATGAGTCATACCAATAGGATGAACCAAATGAGTTCTGCATCATGAACTTTGTACTGCGCACATTACTTAGACGGGTTCTAGAAGGGCATATAGGAAGGGATGGAGAAATCCGGAATGAAGAAATCAAATATGAAAGAAAAGACAAAGAAATGATAGAATATTGAATTCTATTTCTTTGGATCTGAGCTGAATCTTGTCTATTTCAACCCCCCTGGATTCGACTTTTGAGCCTTTAAATGAGGATTTGGTTCATCCGACACGTACACGTCATGGGCATCCCGCCTTTCTATGTTCTATAGACTTGTATGTAACTATTGAGAGTGAAGATATTCTACATAATGTGAATATTCCACCCAAAAGTTTGCTTTTAGTTCAAAACGATCAATATGTAGAATCAGAACAAGTAATTGCTGAGATCCGCGCAGGAATATCCACTTTGAGTTTTAAAGAGAAGGTTCGAAAACATATTTATTCTGATTCAGACGGAGAAATGCACTGGAGTACCGATGTCTATCATGCACCCGAATTTACATACGGTAATGTTCATCTATTACCAAAAACAAGTCATTTATGGATATTATTAGGAGGGCCGTGCTGGTCCAGTCTAGTCTACCTTTCGATCCACAAGGATCAGGATCAAATGAATGCGCATTCTCTTTCTGGCAAGCGAAGATATACTTCTAACCTCTCAGTAACCAATGATCAGGCGAGGCAGAAATTATTTAGTTCGGATTTTTATGTTAAAAAAGAAGATAGGATTCCTGATTATTCAGACCTTAATCGAATCATATGTACAATTTTTTATATTTAATAGATTACATAATTATCACTCTTTCCGTAATTGTAGTTTCATTCAATATTAGTCAAACTTAGTTGATTTATATATACCATAATATGAAAAATTGAATAAATCTATAATATTAATGTTCCTTAACTCTTAATGTTTTTAACCCAATATAAATAAAACTTAGTTATTCTTTTACCACAATATGAAATAAATAATAATTTATAAAATAATATTTTTATTGTCAAAATGTCATGTGGCTAGTTCTTAAGATGTCACTTGGCTTAATTATAGGCTAACTCTTCTTCTTCTTCTTCTTCTTCTTCTTCTTCTTCTTCTTCTTCTTCATCATCATCATCATCATTATTATTATTATGAGACAACCCAAGGACTTTGGTAGTCCTCACAAAAGTTTTCAACTTAATTTTAATCTTTTTAATTAATTACTTTTATGTCATGTTTCCAACTTAATTTTAATCTTTTCATTAATTACTTTTATGTCATGATTTATCTTTTAAAGTCAAATTTACCTTTTAAAAGTTCTTTTACATTGTCATTTTAAAAGGTTTATTTATTTTAATTCTTTATTTTCTTGATTTGATAAACAATCTTTGCTATGATTTAATTACAATAAATACATGAGTTACCAATTAGAATTTATGAAATTGTAGCTATGCATGCCCATTTTCGCCTATATGCATATTATTTTTGAATGCTTTCTCTTTTTTTTTTTTTAAATATAATATATAAGAGACAATTCAAGTCCCCATAAAAGTTTCCAACTTAATTTTAATCTTTTTAATTACTTACTTTTATGTCATGTTTCCAACTTAATTTTAATATTTTCATTAATTAATTTGATATCATGATTTTATCTTTTAAAGTCAAATTGACTTTTTAGTCAGATTCACTTTTTAGTCATTTTAAAAGGTTTATTTATTATAATTATTTATTTTCTTAATTTGATAAACAATCTTTGCTATGATTTATTTACAATAAATACACGAGTTACGAAGTATAATTTATGAATTGTAGCTATGCATGCCCATTTTCGCCTACAAGCATATTATTTTTGAGAGTTTTATCTTTTAAAAAATAAAAAATAGAATTTCTATATATGCTTTTGTGATTGATTTATGTGATAACTTTTTATGAATCTTTTTGTACGTTGTTTGATTATCATTTTTGCTACTTAATCCCAAAATATTTACTATTATGCTTACCTTTTGAAGATCAAATCACATAAATTCTAATTAATATTTTAAAATTATTTTCACTATATTAATGGGAGAATTGATATTTATATTATTTTTCATACAGTTTTTGAATATCTGAATTTTAATTTAAAATATTAAACCAATCTAATTCAATTTGGCTTCAAAGATTAGGCAAATATATTTTTCTAAAAATAAAAAGGTGATGGGATGACAAAAGTACATTATTTGATCTTCACCGAGTTGTAAATATTTTACATACTTCAAAATTCAAATCATATTATGTTATTTATTTTTACTACTATATATAAGGGAGAATCTCCAACTTTGGTAGTCCTCACATGATTTTTTTGTCCATTTTATCCCTAAATGAAGGTTTAATGACTTTGCAAATTCTTAATCATTTTGGTAAAGTTGATTAATTATATGAGTAAATTCCCTAAATAATCACCCATGTTTGGGAATTTGCCTAATAATATCACTTTTATTTTTTTAGGACCATAATATCACCCAACTATTTCTATTTTCCTCAAAATATACTTGACACAATACCAACATTCTTCTCTCTCCTAATAGAATGTCATGTCACATTTATTTTAACAATACATAAAAGAGTGTTTATGTCTCTATACGCATCAACTTCGTTTACCTATTGAATCAAAACATTTACCTAATTTTTGAATAAACAACTTCTTTTACAAATTCAATCAAAGCATTTACCTAATTTTTGAAGATTTCGAAGCTGCAACGGTGAATAAGTGTACATGTTGTTATACTTTTAGTAGTTCAATACATTATTTTCTATACGAGAATCTAGTTACTTCAATTTCATAGAGAAAATCTTTATTCTCTATTTCATTCACGAGTATTTGCATGAACGCCAACTTCTCTTCATACAAAAAATTAGCCTTTCTCTTATCAAAAAAAAAAATTAAATTAGTTTCTTGGAGCAAATCAGGAAGATAAAACATAATAACAAATTTTCTTCACTACCTTATCAAACTATATGCACAAATAAATTTGGCCTTCAAAATAACAAATTATAGCATCAATACTTCAAAAAAGTATCATAACTTGCTATAATTTACAGCTAAATAATGTTTTATAGGCAAGTGGCAACATCACACTGTACCACGCCATAATATGACCATAGAGGTTTTAGCAAAAGAAGACACATAACTTGTCTAAATAAGTGTTTCACATAACTAACAAAAGAAACTAATGCATAATCCCTATATTTTACTAAAGTTTCTCTTCTTCTTCTTCTTCAACAAAACTAAATAATTCTTCATGACTTCTCTTTCAAAATGACTTCCTTTCTTTGCTATAAAAGAAGGTCAATCAACAGATTCAACATGCACACCTCCCTGAGCCAACAATAGAGGAAAAAATACAATTAAGCAATGAAACTAATGGAAAAAAAAAATCATAACTTTGTAATAAATTAACTGAAAAAAAACAAATCAAGAATTCATTACGTGAGTTCTTGTTGACTGCTTTGTTAAGTTCAACTCCATTTATGAATCTATCCAAATTTCTGGATGATAAAATTTAGAATAATCCCACAAATCATCATTTTCAGCTTGTTCTTTGACTGATCTGGAGATTGATTTGAAGAAGCGTCAACAGCCTTTTTGAGCACATAGAGATGCAAGAAATTTATAAACATTAGAGGTATAAGGTGCAATAGTTTTGGGATAAAATGCAAGATTACTTAGCCTACATTTGGATGAAGGCATTACTTAGTCCCGAAATTATTTAAGTGATGGAATTAGTTATCACCTATGGTGGGATAACTAATCGTTGGATTAGTTATCTCGGAATAACTTATTCTAGTTATTCTTAACCAAATAACCCCTTAAGAGTAGATGCCTCCCATGTTCTACACAGACTATAGACACAAACACATAAAGCAGATTCAAACAACAAAATATCTCATTCAAAAACAAGCAAAAAAATTCTAAATTTTAAGAAAAATACTCCAATACCACATTGAGTATTCAAATTATTTCACAATTTAAACTTCAAAGATTGAAAAAAAAAAAGATTGAATTTTAGCTCGTGACGATCTCTTTGGTCAACATCAAAGGTATACAGAGGCTAGGGATACAATCTATTCTGCAAATTCATTAATTTATTCGTTGAAGAACCTACAATTTCCTCAAAGAACCAGAAGATCTCATGTTAGAAGTTGCCTCAGAACCCTAGAAAACTTTTTCGGGCAGAAAAACATGTCTCTTTGTAATCTTCTTCTCGGGTAAAATATCGGTGGTTTAAAAAGTTAAAAAATTTATTATTAGAAAAGAAAAATGTGACATGGCATATGTGACATGGAATCCTAATAGAAGAAAGAATGATGTTGATATTATGTCAAGTATATTTTGAGGAAAATAGGAATAGTTGAGTGATATTATGGTCCTAAAAGAAACAAAAATGATATTATAAGGCAAATTCCCTAACATGGTAGACTATTTAGGGAATTTACTCTTAATTATATCGTAAGAAAAAGTGATAGTGACACCACAAAAGATCTATTTTTCCATCAAATTTAAAATTAAATTTAAAATTTTGTAGTGTTCTTTTATGTGGAAACAATAATAATAAGAGGGAATACCTAATTTTTAATCCCCACAAGGAACTCTATTTTGTCTTCCACAAGCTTTGACCAATTGAAGAAACATCTACAAAAATATTTTGTTGAATTAGATTTATAAATAATTTAATTTAAATACTATATTTATTTATAATTAAATTTACTGACGTGATCATACAAGAGCTTATAACATCAGGAATTTTTTTTATATTATTTAAATACACTATTTTTTTACTAAACAATGTGCTAGCTAATATAAATTTAATTGAGAAAAAAAAATAATAAAGTTGATTCAACATAAGGCAAAACTCAATTTAGATCATTAAAGACTTTCATTCAAAAATTTTCAGTAAGGTAAAAAGGAAAAGAGTTTTAATGCATGGATTTGTTTAAAGAAGGTTTTCTTTAACTCACAAAAAACTTTTACTCTCTCTATTTTAATTTATTTGTCTGATTTTGACTTAGCACAAAATTTTATAAAGGAACAAATATTTTTAAATTTTGTGATTTTAAACTAAAGATATGTAGAAAAACCAAAATATCTTTTAATCTTATAGTCTTAAACAATTCTCAAGAAGGAAAAAAGACATTCTTTCTGAAACGAAATGAACTAAAGAAAATTGGACAAAAAATTAAAATGAATACGTAATTTAGTATTCTAAAAATATTGAGAAATTATTGAACTACTTTTAACTGATATAATATTATACCAAAAACAAATAAAAAGTAGAGTAACAAATAATTTTTTTTTATAAATATTAATGTAGTTTGGGTCCGGTTTCAGTACGGGCCAAATGAGACTAGTATATATATATATATATATAATATGAAGTAATAAACTACTATTCTTAATATGAAATAATTGAACAATCATAATAATTTCATCTAATAGAAATTGAATGTTAATTGATTTTTACCACAATATGAAATAACATAAAATGAAATAATATTAAATAACAATAGTCGTCATCTAATACAAATGAATCTTAATTGTTTTTTTACCACAATATGAAATATGAAATAATAGTTAATATTTAAATAATCAACAAAATAGCTTTTTGTTATGAAATGATTGTTTTTTGCTGTAAGAATTCAAATAGGCAGTTCTCAAGATGACACTTGTCTTAATTTTAGGCTAGACTATCCTCCTTTATTATATATATAGATATGAAATATGAAAGAATATTTAATATTTAAATAATCAACAAAATAGTTTTTTGTTATGAAATGATTGTTTTTTGCTGTAAGAATTCGTATAGGTAGTTCTCAAGATGACACTTGTCTTAATTTTAGGCTAGACTATCCTCCTTTATTATAAATAGATAGACAGACAGACAGACAGACAGACAGATAGATAGATAAATAGATAGATAGATAGATAGATAGATAGACAAACAGATAGATAGATAGATAGATAGATATACAGACAGACGAACAGACGGACAGACAGACAGACAGACAGACGAACAGACAGACAGACAGATAGATAGATAGCCATCCGAACGGATAGACAGATGGATGGGCAGGACGGGCAGGCCGACAGACAGGTAGACAGGCAGACAAGCAGACAGAGAGACAGAGAGACAGAGAGACAGAAAGAAAGACAGACAGACAGACAGACAGACAGATAGATAGATAGATAGATAGATAGATAGATAGAAAGAAAGAAAGAAAATATGAAATAATTGTTAATATTTAAATAATCAACAAAATAGCTTTTTGTTATGAAATAATAGTTTTTTATTGTAAGAATTCAAATAGGTAGCTCTCAAGATGACACTTGTCTTAATTTTATTCTAGACCATCCTCCTTTATTATATATATAGATATGAAATATGAAATAATATTTAAGATTTAAATAATCAATAAAATAGTTTTTTGTTATGAAATGATAGTTTTTTGTTGTAAGAATTCAAATAGGTAGTTCTCAAGATGATAATTGTCTTAATTTTAGGATAACCTATCCTCCTTTATTATATATATATATAGAGATAGATATGAAATATGAAATAATATTTGATATTTAAATAATCAACAAAATAGCTTTTTGTTATGAAATAATATTTTTTTGTTGTAAGAATTCAATTAGGTAGTTCTCAAGATGACACCTATCTTAATTTTAGGCTAGACTATTCTTCTTTATTAGATATATAGATATGAAATATGAAATATCAAATAATATTTGATATTTAAATAATCGACAAAATAATTTTTTGTTATGAAATGTATTTTGTTGTAAGAATTCAAATAAGTAGTTCTCAAGATGACACTTGTCTTAATTTTAGGCTAGACTATCCTCCTTTATTATATATATAGATATGAAATATGAAATATGAAATAATATTTAATATTTAAATAATTAACAAAATAGTTTTTTGTTATGAAATGATAGTTTTTTGTTGTATGAATTCAAATAGGTAGTTTTCAAGATGAAACTTGTCTTAATTTTAGGCTATACTATCTTCCTTTATAATAGATAGATAGATAGATAGATAGATAGATATGAAATATGAAAAATGAAATAATATTTAATAATTAATAATAAAAAAAATAGCTTTTTGTTATGAAATGATAGTTTTTTGTTGTACGAATTCAAATAGGTAGTTCTCAAGATGACACTTGCCTTAATTTTAGGCTAGACTATCCTCCTTTATTATATATATAGATAGATATGAAATATGAAATATGAAATAATATCTAATATTTAAATAATTAACAAAATAACCTTTTGTTATGAAATGATAGTTTTTTGTTCTATGAATTCAAATTGGTAGTTCTCAAGATGACACTTATCTTAATTTTAGGCTAGACTATCATCCTTTATTATATATATAGATATGAAATATGAAATAATATTTAATATTTAAATAATCAACAAAATAGCTTTTTATTATGAAATGATAGTTTTTTGTTGTAAGAATTCAAATAGGTAGTTCTCAAAATGACACTTGTCTTAATTTCAGGCTAGACTATCCTCCTTTATTATATATATAGATATATAGATGTATAGATATAAAATATTAAATAATATTTAATACTTAAATAATCAACAAAATAGCTTTTTGTTATGAAATGATAGTTTTTTGTTGTAAGAATTCAAATAGGTAGTTCTCAAGATGACACTTGTCTTAATTTCAGGCTAGACTATCCTTCTTTATTTTATATATAGATATGAAATATGAAATAATATTTAATATTTAAATAATCAACAAAATAGAATTTTTTTTCTTCTGAAATAAGAGTTTTTTGTTGTAAGAATTCAAATAGGTAGTTCTCAAGATGACATTTGTCTTAATTTTAAGGTAGAATATCCTCCTTTATTATATAGATAGATTTTTATAACTAGGGTATACAGTTACATATGAAGCTTCTATGTTTTTTAATTCAATCTTTTTTTATTTTCTGTAACGAGGATAAGGACAACCTGGGGGGGGGGGGGGGGTGCTAGACTTTACCTTAACAATCCTAATGAGTTTATGAAAATTTACTAATTAACACATGAAAAAAAGCAAGAGAGAATTATGTATTCTATGGTCAACACATAATTTGAAGTATACTATATGATAATATTACAAAAAAGAATGCTTAAATAATGTAAAAATATAAAAAACAAAAAGATTGATTTATCAACCTCAAACTTAAATTATTCAATATGAAAAAGATAAATAGCCTAAGTTAACCTAAAATATTTTTCTCTTGTTTTCTTCTTCAAATTTGTCCAGCGACACTTAATAAGTCATTAGTTCTTCCAGGATTTATTGGATCTTGATTGAAGCTATTGGCACTGTCACATATTTTGCTTTCGGTACGCGCCTTGAAACTGTAATTAAGCAAGATAGCAGTAAATTTCTTACAAAATAAGATGTGGAAGAATCACAGATTCGGTAAGTAGAAGAAGGAGAGAAAGGAAGAAGCTAAGAGAGAAGGATCATTAGAGATAGAAGAATAGACTTGTATTCTTTATTCATTCAGTGTACGTTTTTCTTCTATATACAGACTTGCTTATAAGCTACCCTACTAACAAACTAGTCGTTAAACAGTCTATATAACTAACTACTAAGACAGTCATAACAGAAAATTGGAACTTAGTCTACTCTGTTTCTTCTTTAATTTGCCATATTCTTTATATATTTGACACCCCCATCAAGCTAGGAAGGTGTAGAAATGTCACAGATTCCTAGCTTAGCATTGAGATGAACTCGTTGTGCTCTTGTTATCCCTTTAGTCATCATGTTTGTAGGTTGATCGTTAGTTGTAATATAATTAGTCCTGATTATCCCCTGAATAATTTTTTCCTGATAAAGAAGCAATCAATATCAATATGTTTTGTCCTCTCATGATCGTTTGGATTTGCTACTATTTGTAGAGCAGACTTTCTATCACTAAATACATCCACATATAGAACCACTTCACTTCCAACTTCCTTTATCAGACCTAGAATCCATATCAACTCTTCTATTACTGCTGCAAGACTTCTAAATTCTGCCTTAGTTGAGCTCTTGGAGACAGTAGTTTATTTCTTTGACTTCCAAGACACTATTGATTCTCCAATATTCACAAAATAGCCAGTTACAGACCTACTAGTTTGAGGGCAGGATGCCCAATCTGCATTACAGTAAGCACTCACTCTATCATTTAAATCACAAGAAAACAACACACCTTGACCTGGTTGATTTTTAACATACTTCAGAACTTTGAGTGTTGCCTCCATGTATGACTTCTTAGGATCTTGAAGAAAGTAACTTAATGTTTGAACACAAAAGGCTATGTCTGATCTTGTCATAGTTAAATACAATATCTTACTAATTAATTTTTGATAAGCAACTTAATTTGTTGATGGATCATCAGTAGATTTTCCTTACTTGACATTCTCATCAAACCATCTAGATGTTAGTTTGATGTTGTAGTCCATAGGAGTGGTGCAGGCTTAGTTGTTGTTAAGCCAAACTTAGTAATTCCAATACATATTTTCTCTAATGCATTAATATCCCCTTGTCATATCTTGCAAACTCTATTCCAAGAAAAAATCTCAACTCACCTAGATCATTCATCTTGAAGTTTTGGTGTAGAATTGTCTAAGTCTCTTCTATTAGTTGTACACTGTCTCCAGTGATCAATATTTCATAAACATATACTATCACAAGAATAATTCCTTGTGTTGTATTTCTGATACATAAGGATGGATCATATTTACTGTGAGTGAAATGAGATCTTACCAAAACCTCTGACAGATTGGTATTCCATTGCCTTGGTGCTTGTTTTAGTCCATATATGAATTTGAGTAGTTTCTATACTGCATTCTCCCCTTGACTAGAAAATGCCTGAGGTAAGTCCATGTATACTTTATCACAGAGATCACCATTTAGGAATATATTGTAGACATCTAGCCGGTGAACAAAGAAACAAGTACAGTTCAAACTATTTTCATCTTCACAACAGGTAAAAATGTTTATTGTTAATCAATTCCTTCTCTTTATCCATATACCTTTTCTATAAGTCTAGCTTTAAACCTTTCAACCTCACCCGAGTTCTTATACTTCACTTTATATATCCACCTTTAACCAATAACAATTTCCCAAGTATGACTAGAATTTAAGGTTTTTATTTCATTCTTCATTGCTTCCACCCATCTACGATCTTTACAGGCCTCAAAGTAGTTTGTAGGTTCAGCAACACACGAAGTTTCAACACATAGCTCTTATAGGATTGGGAGATTTTATCATATGACACATGATAAGAAAGAGCATGAGGTACTTTCTTTGTGTTTTTGGAAATAAAGTCATTCATCCATGCTAGTGGCTTTCTTCATTTAGTTGATCTTCTTTGATCCTGAAATACAGAAGGTTGAGTTATAGTTTGTGCAGGGTAGGAACAACATGTAGTTATTGTTTTTGCTGATTAACCCCTTGACTCCTATTTGATCTTCTTTGATATACCTTTAGTTATGGACTATCTAGGAGTAAGAACACTTGGTAGTTGTTGTTCTTTCTGATTAATTGGGTTATGAACCCCTTGAGATGACACATTTACTGGAATCTATAGAGGTTTCACCACCTCACTTACTACTGGATATTGATCTTCCAAGGAAAATATATGATGAGGTAACTGGGGCTGCTTCTTGAGCTCTTTAAAAGGAAATATATCTTTCCTAAATGACACATCTCTACACTTAGAGAAGATGCTAGCAGACATATCATACACCATATATCCCTTATAAGTGCTAGATTATCCCCATCATAATACATTCCTTTGATCTAGACATGATCTTGTCATGTTCATTCAATATTTCGGCATAGCAAAGACACCCCATTACTTTTATATAATCACAGTTTGGCTATTTACCATGTAGCTTCTCATAAGGAGTTAAAAAATGAATAACTGAACTAGAAAATCTATTAATGATATACACTGAAGATAGAACACAATAGCCCCAGAATCTTATTCGAATTTCAGCCTAAAACTTAATAGCTCTTTTCACCTTTAAGATGTGCCTATATTTTATCTCAACAACATCATTTTACTGAGGAGGATATGGATATGTAGTTTGAAAAATTATACCATTATCCTAGAACAACCTTTGACAGAGTTAACAAACTCAATATCATTATCAGTCCTGTCCACTTTAATAGTCTTCTCAAACTGAGTCTCGACATACACAAGAAAGTGTTGTATTTGAAAAAATACCTAATTTAATATTTAACAGAATATCCAATTAAATCTTGAAAAATCATCAACTATTTTTAGGAAATATCTGTTTCCATTCATAGTTGGTACCTTGTAACGTCCCCACACATCCATGTACACAAGATCAAAACATTATGTACTTTGAATATTAGTAGACAAAAAAGGTAACCTAGTCTATTTAGCACTAGGAAAAATACTACATTGCTTTATTCTATCTTATATTACTTGAACTCCTTGATATACAACCCTTTTAAGAACACCAGTTGAAGCATGTCCCAACCTTTGATGCCATAAATCCACTTCAGCTTGAGTTCTTTCCATAGTCACTTCACTAGATGCTTTAGCTGCTACTATAACTTCTTTCTTTGAATGATCTACTAACAGATATAGACCTCCATAAAGCTTACCAATCCCCCTCACCTTTCTAGTACAAAGATCCTAGAAAACAAAAAAATTGGGAAAGAAATTCACTAAGCAATATCATTCCTTAGTCACTTGTGACACTGACAAGAGATTATATGTAAACTATGGAATGTGATAGACATCTGTGATGTTATTTCTTTCTGATAGGAAACTATTTCCCACATGAGTGACCATTTTAGTGTCACCATTTGGTAGATATACCTTCTTTGAATTTTGTAACTGTAATACCCCGCACTTTTTCCAGGGGCAGAGCTACAGTGGTTTATAGGGGTTTGGCCAAACCCACTAGTTTTTGCGTAGACCCTATACTTATAAGTAAAAGATCCAAAAAAATCTATATCATTACATATGGTCGAACCCCCATAGAAATATGGTTTGTTGGTCCAGTGGTAGGCATATCAGCCTTCCATGCCCGAGATGGGGGTTCGAACCCCACTAAGACATTTTTGCTCATTCGCTCTCTCTTACTTTTTGCACTTTGGTATTTGCTGCATGTGTTTTTAAAATTTTAACATTTTTCTTTTGCAACATTTATACACAGACCATAGTATACTTTTACACTTTTTAAAAAAAAACAAAATAAAAAACAAAAACAAAAATTTATTATTAAAGAAAGGAAAAAAAAGTTTGCCCAAATCCCAATACCTATTACCCAATACCTAACAAAATTGTAAAAAGTCAAAAATCTTTGGTCACTTCATCTTCAAACAAGAAACAACGAAGCTACTATTTTTCTAATACCCTGTACCCAACAAAATTTGTAAAATTAGGATGCCAGACATGAGATGCCGACTCAGAATCATACTTTTACTGATCTACCAAGGTATGCGATGTGGTTTTCATTTCTCTTTCATCTTTCGCAGATGCTAGATTGTTATTGTTAGTTGCATAGTTTTGCATCGAAATCCATGAGTCCCAATCAATAAATTGTGATTAAATTTTTAATTTTACTTTAGATTTTGGGTTGAAGTGTTTTAGTATGAATTGTTTCTGTAATTCTATTGCAATATATATTTTTTTTATTTTGTGAATTATGATTGCAAGGAAGTAAAATAATTTTGTAGAAAATTTTGTGTTTTGTGATTCGTAGGATCTTTAAGCAAGTGACAATATGATTACGAAATTTTTCAAGCCTCAAACTCCTTCATATACGGTTCCTAGCTCTTCTTTGCCAAGTTCTTCATTGCCTGTCAATTTTTGTAGAGTATCGGATAATGACAAAGAGTTGGCAAAGTTGGATCTTAAATCTGATCCTGCTGAAAGAAAACCAATTACAAAATTTCCTCCAAATATACGTGATCGAATAAGGAAATATTACATACAAAAAACCTTTTAAACTAGATAAATTTGAATTTCTCATAAGAGATTTTGGAGGGACACCACGTCAGTTTAATCCTAAATAGTTTAAACCTCTGTATTCTCAATGGTTAGAATATAACATTAAAGAAGATGCATCATTTTTCTTATGTTGTTACTTGTTTAAAAATGAGCTCGGAAGATATGGAAAAAAATGAGTAAATCTTTCACAATGGAAGGTTTTCTAAGTTGGAACAAAGGCATAGAAAGGCTTAAAAAATATATGGGTAAAGTGAATAGTGTTCATCTTTGATGTTTCAAAATGATGCTAGATTTGATGAATTCAGAATAATCTATTTTATCCTCATTTTATAAGCAATCCAAGAAAATTAAAGGTGAACATCGTATTCACTTGAATGCTTCGATTGATGTGACAAGATATCTTTTGAAAGAAGGTTTGCCTTTTCGGGTTCATAATGAGTGTGTAACTTCTATAAGAAGAGGCAATTTTCTAGATCTCTTGAAGTGGTATGCGGACAAAAAGGAAGAAGTAAAAAATTTTGTATTAGAAAAAGCTCCAAAAAATAGTACCATGACTTCTACTGATATTCAAAAAAACATTGTAAGTTCTTGTACAAAAGAAACGGTGAAAGCAATTATTGAAGACTTAAAATGGGTATTACTTTAGAATTTTGGTTGATGAGTTTAAAGATGTTTCTCATAAGTAAAAAGTGGTGCTTGTTTTGCGGTATGTCAACAAAGAGGGTAAGCTTATTGAGCTATTTCTTGATCTTGTTCTTGTTAAAGACACATCAACAAAGTCATTGAAAGAAGCGATCTATTCTTTGCTTTTAAATCATTCTTTGAGTTGATTCCAAATACAGGGACAAGGTTATGATGGAGCTAGTAACATGCAGGGAGAGCTTAATGGTCTTAAAACTTTGATTTTGAAAGATAATTCTTTAGTATATTGCGTACATTGCTTTGCTCATCAGTTGCAATTGACTCTTGTAGCTGTTGTGAATAAACATGATGATGTGAATAATTTTTTAACATTCTTGCTAATGTTTTAGATATTGTTGGAGGTTCTTTTAAGTGCAGGGAGATACTTTGAGATGATCAAGCTGAAAAATTAGTGGAATTATTAGTGCTTGGTAAAGTTCATACGGTAAGTGGATTAAATCAGGAACTTGGACTTCAAAGACCCGGTGATACTCGTTGGGGGACCCATTTTAATACACTACATAACTTCATTTCCTTATTCTCATCAATTTTTCATGTACTTGGAGTTCTAAAAAAAAGGTGCAAATTATCATGAGAAAGCATTGGCAAAAATTCTAGTGGAAGATATTCGATCTTATGAGTTTGTCTACATGTTGCATTTGATGTTGAAAACTTTGGTAGTTACAAATGATTTGAATATGGCTTTACAAAAAAAGATCAAGATATCGTTAGTGCTATGAAGCTTGTGGATTTTTCAAACAGATAATTTCAAATGATGAGGGAATGTAAATGGAATTCTTTGTTAGAAGATATCTCTTTATTTTGTGAAAAGAATGATATCGTGATTCCTGAAATGAATGAGAAATATGGTCTTGAAAAGTCGAAGCGTAAGAGCTCAGGTGTTACATATTCTTATCATTTGCATGTGGAAGTTTTTTATGTTGTTATTGATTTGCAACTTTCAGACCTTAACAACCATTTTAGTGAAGTGAATACTGATCTACTTCTTGGAATGGATAGTTTGAGTTCTGAGAATAATTTTACAAATTATGATAAAGAAAAGATCATGAATCTTGCTACATATTATCCAAATGAGTTCAGTGCCTCCAAGCTTGAAGATCTTAGTTTTGATCTTGACAATTATATTTACTATGTGAGAGAAGTAGATAATGCTTTCTCTAATTTGAAAGAACTTGGATATCTTTCAATAAAATTGGTTGAAACAAATATGTGCAAGACGTGGAAACTTGTTTATTTGCTTGTGAAATTAAGTTTGATATTACTCATAGCTACTGCAATAGAGGAAAGAGCTTTTTCCTCCATGATGTTTATCAAAAATGATTTACGAAATAGGATTGGTGATGATTTTTTGAATGATTGTTTAATTTGTTATATAGAGGATGAAGTGTTTAACGGTGTACCTAATGATGCGATCATTGATCGTTTTCAAAACATGACAACTCGCCAAATACAATTGTAATGATAATGCTTATATTTATAGTGTTTAAGTAATTTATCACCTTTTTAAATATATTAAATATCCTTATTTTTTAGTTACTTAGGCTAAGTTTATACATTATCTTGAGGTTGTTGTCTTAACTTGTAATTCAGAACCCCCAGACTTTAAATTCTAGCTCCGCCTCTGACTTTTCCTAGCTTAAATTATTTCTTAGAATGTTAAGGTATAGTTTCCAAAATGAATAATATTTATTTTTTGTGTATTTTTCTAGATTTAGACTTTCTATTATGTGGGAAATTGAATTAGCTTTCCAACGATATAAGATTTTCCTAAATCTGATAACCGGGTAAGAAGTTATGGCAATTTTAAGTTTTAGTAATAAAATACCGTGATTTGGGCCAGTAGATCATCTCGAAGAAGTGTAAAATCACAATTTTCAAATTCCAATGACCCTCCACGATAGCCCTAATTACGGAGAAGTTCAATTTTACATTTGTCAATTTTTAGAAAGCCTACGCGATGTTGGTGCGTCGCGCCGAAGGCCAAGTTGGCATTTCTATAGGGCACTGCGATGGTGGCACATTGCATTGAAGTTCCAGGTCCCAATTGTCAACATCAAGTGGGACAACGTGACAGTTCCGCATTGCGGAGACCCCTAATTTCCAATTGTCAATTTCTAGTGAGCCACTGCAATAGTAGCGCGTCGCGATGGCCCACAAAATTGAGATTTTTGGTTCTCTTTTCCAGTTCTATGTAGAAGTTTAAAAAGGGTATTTTGGTAAATTTCCAAGCCCCCAAACCATCCAAAACACAATGTTAATCATATTCAAAGAACTTTGTGCTCATTATTCCTCATTCTCTTCAAAAGAAAAACCCTAGAGCTGCAAAGATCCTTCTCTAAGAAATCAAAATCCTCTATTGATTCTTCAAGAAAGCTTGAGATTGAGGATTCCCAAAGCAAGATAATCAAGAATCCATCTCCAAAAACTCAATTAGGAATCAATAACTCAAGTTTCTTCATCTAATCATCTATCAAGGTATGTAGGGTTTATGAACAAGGATCTCCTTTCATCCTTGTTCCCAAAACCAAGCTTTTATTTAAAATTCATATGATTTTGAATGATTATTCATGAGATTTGAATTAGGGTTCATACCCATTATTGCTCTTTTCAAGATTATGAGATTTTCAATGTTTTAGAAGTGGAATTGCATGTCTATTTTCATACTTTCTGCCTATTACAGAAATTTATAAATTTTGAGATGAATTATCATTGTTTTCATTATTGAGAATGAATATTATGATGTTTTGATATGAGATTGATGCATGTGTTATTACCTAAGATTGGATATTATTTTTTCAAGAAAGATGATGCTTTAAGCATCCTATTATCAGAGATTTATGTATTTTCAGTAAAGCTTTGATCTTTCGATCATCAGATTAGCTATGGAATTTACTTTTTAGATTATTATAGATTACAGAATTCAAATCAGCTTTATTTATAGATTTTATCAAATAAATGCATAATTGGTTTTAGATAAACCCTTATGCCAGTTTTAAAGTGAATTTCCAGCATAATGAGTGTAGCAAATTAAAGGAAGTAGTATTTAGCACCGAGCGAGAAGTGTGATTTTAGTACATCCTACTTCTATAGAACTACGTATCCAACATAGGTACAGATTATCGGATTATTCCCACTTCTATATGGATGATAGCTATAGATGTGATCACTTAGCTCAGTTTATACTCCTTAGTAAGAGTATGACATTCTCCCCAACATGAGGTTTCTTCCTTAGAAGGATGAGACGTTGGACTCCATGTAGCTCGCATGGTTTATGTCGGTTAAGAGAACCTCCCTAATCATAAAGACTTTCATAAAAGGATTAATAGAAAAAGCTATTAGAAAACTAAGTATGAAGGCTCACAAGTTTCACTTAGATTATGCTTATAGAATGATATTAGCTTGAGATCTTAGCTTTCTGATTACAGATTTAGAAGTGAGCTCTTTTAACACTTACAGTATTATTTACAGACAGAATACAAGCACAACTTTTAGAACAAAATGATTATGACTCACTAGATTTTCAAGTATGATTGTTATTGATGATTTTAGATTTTAGTATTTCATATATTCCATCTTATGTGGGTCATTTTTATTTAGCATGCATTGTTTAACAAATTATGATAATGAGATAATATTTTACTTATGCATTTCACCCTCATATACTCAGTACATCCTCAAAGTACCGATCTACATTTATTTTCATGTGCTACATTATCTCATAATATAGGTTTATATGCTCAGTATTAGTAGCGTGAGTAGTCCGAGCATCTCTATCTACATCCTACAGGTGGTGAGTCCTTATAGTTCGGGGACTTATTCATTGAGATTCTGTAGTTTATCAGTTTACATGATTTAGTATTCTTTTCAGACAATTTGAGTTAGCTGGGGGTTTGTCCCAGTGACTCTCTAGTTGTTAGTAGTAGAGGCTTGTCAGACTACTACTTTTGATTTCAGCTTATTAGTATTGAGATTTCAGACATTATTTCAGATATTAGATTCAGACAGTTTTCCATATTTAGCATTACTTTATCTCTATATTTCCATTATTATGAGATTCAAATTCAGTAGTAGGTAGGAAGGGTTATATTAAGGCTACTTATAGTCTTGAGCACCATGTGACATTTTGGGACCAAGTTTCAGGGCATTATAAACTTGGTATCAGAGCCTAAGGTTTTTAAGAGTCCTTGGGAGTCAGACAAGCCACATTACATAGAGTCTTGATCATGGGTGTGAGGCACACCACATTTATGAGCAAGAGGCTGCGAAATATTTTTAGGAATTCATCTCTTTCTTTCATGATCTATCGTGCTTATAGTATCTCTATCTGCTTTTAACTCATGCTCTTATGTGATAGTTAAATATGCCTCCTCATCAAGCTAACACCCACAAAAATGATAACCAATCTCCCCAGCCTGCCTATCCTTTGAATGAGAGTTTATCCCATGCTAAGTTTAAGGCCGCCTTTCAGGTGTTGGCCCAAGCTGTGACTGCTAATGTTCAGGGCAACCATCAGAATCAGGCTGCAGTCCCACTTCAATAGAATGGAGATTTAGCATCAGCTACAATCAGAGACTTTATGAGAATAAATCCCCCAAAGTTATTTGGGTCAAAGGTAGGTGAGGACCCACAACTTTATCTATATGAGGTAAATAAGATCACCAAGATTCTGTATATTTCTGAGAAGGAGAGTGTAGAGTTAGCATCCTATAGGTTAAAGGATATAGCGTATGGTTGGGTAGTGATATAGAAGAATGGTAGAGGTGATAATATTGTTCCTATGAGTTGGCAGTCATTTCAGGATGCTTTTCTAGATAGGTTCTTCTTACGTGAGATGAGGGAATCTAAGATAGAGGAGTTTGTGAATTTGAGACAGGGCTTGATGACAGTGAAAGAGTACTTCCTTAAGTTCAATCAGTTGTCTAAGTATGCCCCTGATACGATGGTTGATCCTTGGGCTAGTATGAGTAAGTTTCTTACAAAAGTATTTAGATTGGTAGTCAAGGAGTGTAGGACTTCCATACTCATTGGAGACATAGATCTTGCGAGATTGATGATGCATGCTCAACAGATTAAGGCAGAGAAGTTGAAGAAAAGAGAGAGAAAATAATAAGTCTAGAATAGGATAGTTTAAGTATGGTCAAAATAGGGCTCAAAGAGGAAATTGTTCACAGTTTTAGAATCATTCATCTATGCCAGCACCATTTTCAGCTAGTGCTCCCACTCTCAGAGGTAGACAGAAGTAATAGGGTAAGTCTTCTATGTCCAAATCTCAAAATAGTATGAGTGGAAGGCCCAATTATCCAACCTATGTAAGTGTGGTAAAAATCATCCGGGTGAGTGTTTGGCTGGTTAGAAAGGTTGCTTTGGATGTAGTAAGTTTGGTCACAATATTAGGGATTATGTGCATGCTAAGTAGGGAAATAGATATGTTCATCCCTAGACTTTGGCTAATAGTGCACCAGCTCCTTTAGGTCACCCAACCCCTCTTTAGGGTGAATCATCTAGTACTGGTGGCTGCCAGCATCAGAATCGATTCTATGATTTACCATCTATCAGGAGTAGGAGGATTCACCAGATGTTGTTACTGGTATACTTTGTGTCTTTTATTTTGATGTCTATGTGTTGTTAGACCTTGGGTCGAGTTTCTCTTACGTGACCCCATTAGTTGTAGTAAATTTTGAGGTAAGTTCTAAAAAGATCCCTGAGCCTTTCTTAGTGTCTACCCCTATGGGTGAGTCAGTTGTTGCTAAATAGATCTATAGAAAGTGTCATGTCACTGTCCTTCATAAATTCATATTAGTAAACCTAATATAGTTAGATATGGTTGACTTTGATTTTATTATTGGTATGGATTGGATTCATTCTTGTTATGCCTCTATAGATTGTCACACCCGAGTGGTAAAGTTTCAGTATCCAGATGAGCCAGTTTTTGA
Source organism: Capsicum annuum (assembly GCF_002878395.1). Classification (NCBI taxonomy): domain Eukaryota; kingdom Viridiplantae; phylum Streptophyta; class Magnoliopsida; order Solanales; family Solanaceae; genus Capsicum; species Capsicum annuum. The sequence goes on from NW_025855331.1 coordinate 31,544, forward strand.
GTGGTCAGGTAATTCAGTGTCTCCCAAAAGTCATTTCATATCTTACCTTAAATCTTAAAAGTTGATCTCCAAAGGGTGTATCTATCATCTTGTTCGAGTTAAAGACACTAAGTCTGAGACTCCAATAGTTTAGTCAGTCAATGTAGTTAATGAGTATCCAAATATCTTTCCCGAGGATTTGCCAGGGGTACCTGCCGATAGGGAAATAGAATTCAGTATTGACCTTCTTCCAGATACTCAGCCTATTTCTATACCTCCATATTGTATGGATCCCACCAAGCTTAAGGATTTGAAGGAGCAACTCAAATATCTTTTAGAAAAAGGTTTTATAAGGCCTAGTGTTTCTCTATGGGGCGCTCCCGTCCTATTCGTGCAAAAGAAATATGGCTCTTTGCATATGTGTATTGACTATCATCAGTTGAATAAAGTTATAGTCAAGAACAAATATCCTCTTCCTAGAATTGATGACTTATTTGACAACTCCAAGGTGCCAGTTATTTCTCAAAGATAGACCTGAAATTTGGCTATCATCAACTTAAAGTAAGGGAATGTGATATTCCAAAGACAGTTTTCAGAACCCATTATGGTCACTTTGAGTTTCTAGTCATGTCCTTCGGACTAACCAGTGCCCCCACAGCCTTCATGGACTTGATGAACAGAGCGTTCAAACAGTATCTGGACATGTTTGTCATAGTCTTTATCGATAATGTTCTTATCTACTCTCGTAGTGAGGATGATTATGCAGACTATCTTAGAATTATGTTACAAACCCTTAGAGATCACCAATTATTCTCCAAGTTCAGCAAGTGTGAATTTTGGCTAAGATCAGTAGCTTTCCTTGGTCATATTATTTCCAGTGAGGGTATTAGAGTTGATCCCCAAAAGACAAAAGTCGTAAAAGATTGGTCTAGACCTCTTTCCCTGTCAGACATTAGAAGTTTCTAGGGTATAGCTGGCTATTACAGATGTTTTTAGGGAGTTTCATCTATTGCATCCCTTATGTCTAGATTGAACCAAAAAAAAGTTAAGTTTCAGTGGTCAGATTCCTGTGAGAAGAGTTTTCAGGAGTTGAAGACTCGACTCATTTCCACCCCAGTATTAGAATTACCTAAAGGTATATATAGTTTTATGGTTTATTTTGATACCTCAAGAGTTGGTTTGGGTTGTGTTTTGATGCAGAGAGGTAAGGTCATAGCCTATGCCTCTAGACAGCTTAAGCCTCATGAGAAGAATTACCCAACCCACGATCTTGAGTTAGCTGTTGTTATGTTTGCTTTGAAAATATGGAGACATTATTTGCATGGGGTGCATGTTGATATGTTCACGGATCCCAAAAGATTGCAGTATGGGTTCACTCAAAGAGAGTTGAATCTCCGTCAGAGAAGACGTAAGCTGGAATATATGAAATACTGAAATCTGAAATCATGAATAACAATCATACTTGAAAATCTTGTGAGTCATAATCATTTAGTTCTAAAAGCTGTGCTTGTATTCTATCTTTAAATCATACTGTCTAAGTGTAAAAAGAGCTCACTTCTAAATTTGAAATCTGAAAGATGAAATCTATAGCTTATATCATTCTTTAAGCATAATCTGAGTAAAACTTGTAAGCCTTCACACTTAGTTTTCTAAAAGCTTTTCTATTAATCTTTTTTTGAAAGTCTTTACTATTAGGGAGGTTTTCTCAACCGACATAAACTATGTGAGCTACATGGAGTCCAACGTATCGTCCTCCTAAGGAAGAAACCTCATGTTAGGGAGAGGTGCCATACTCTTACCAAGGAGTATAACCTGAGCTAAGTGATCACATCTGTAACTATCATACATGTGAAGTGGGAATAATCTGATAATCTATACCTACATTGGCTACGTAGTTCTGTGGAAGTGGGTGCGCTAAACCCACATTTCCCGCTCGGTGTTAAATACTACTCCCTTTAATTTGCTATGCTCATTCTACTAGAAATTCACTTTAAAACTGGCATAAAGGTTTATCTAAAACCAATTATGCATTTATCTGATAAAATCTATAAATAAAGCTGATCTAAATTTTGTAATCTGTAATAATCAGAAAAGTGAATTTCATAGCTAATTTAATGATCAAAAGATCAAAGCTTTACTAAATCTGTAAATAATCTGATAATAGGATGATTAAAGCATCATCTTTCTTGAAATAATAATCTTCAATCTTGGGTAATAGCCCATGCATCAATCTCATGTCAAAACATCATAATATTCATGCTCAATAATGAAAACAATGACAATTCATCTCAAAATCTGTAAATTTCTGCAATAGGCATGAAAGTATGCAAATAGACACGCAATGCCACTTCTAAAACATTGAAAACCTCATAATCTGGAAAAGAGCAATAATGGGTATGAACCCTAATTCAAATCTCATGAATAAACATTCAAAATCATATGAATTTTAAATAAAATCTTGGTTTTTGGCACACAGATGAAAGGAGATCCTTGTTCATAAATCCCACATACCTTGATGGATTATTAGATGAAGAAACTTGAGTTATTGATTCCTAATTGAGTTCTTGGAGATGGATTATTGATTATATTGCTTTGGGGATCCTCTATCTTAAGTTTTCTTGAAGAATCAATGGAGGGTTTTGATTTCTTAGAGAAGAAGCTTTGGAGCTCTAAGGTTTTTCTTTTGAAGAGAATGAGGAATAATGAGCACAAAGTTCTTTGAATATGATTAATCTTGTGTTTTGGATGGAATGAGGGCTTAGGAATTTACCAAAATACCCTTCTTAAACTTCTAAATGAAACTAGAAAAGAGAACCAAAATTCCTAATTTAGTGGGCAAACACGAAGCGCCACAATCATGGTGGCTCACTCGAAATTGACGACTGGGAAATCGGGGGTCTCTGTGATGTGGAGCTATCATGTTGTCCCACTGGATTTTGACAATTTGGCCTTCAGCACGATGCGCCAACATCGCATAGGCTTTCTGTAAATTGACAAATGCAAAATTGGGCTTCTCCATGATGCGGAGCTATTACAGAGGGCCACTAGAATTTGACAATTGTAATTTTACACTTCTCCATGATGCACTACGAGCCTAAATCACGGTGTTTTACAATTGAAACTTAAAATCGCCATAACTTCTTACCCGGTTATTGGATTTAGGCGAATCTGATATCATTGGAAAGCTAATTCAATTTCCCACACAATGGAAAGTCTAAATCTATAAAAATCTACATGAAATGAATATTATTCATTTTGGAAGATATCCCTTAACATTCTAGGAACAAATTTAAGCTAGGAAAAGTGTGGGGTATTACAATATCTCTCCCTTCAGAACATTCGTCCTCAAATGTAGCTAGATAAACTGAAAAATATTGAGGAATCTGAGAATATAAGTTATCATGCAGAACTGAAATAAACTGTATGAATGAATCTCAACAAAATGAGTTGTTAAACGGACTTGCTTGTGCATGAATTCTTATGAAAATAGCTATATGGCTGAATCTGAAACTGGAAAAGAACTGAATTAAGGAAAACTATTACCTTCAGCCGAGTCTAAGTTCATGGAAAAGAGATATGGATACTTGGTATGCATGTATGCTTCTGTTTCCCAAGTAACACCCTCAACGGAGTGATTTTTCCATAGAACTTTGACTAAGGGAACTTCTTTGATCCTCAGTCTATGGATCTGATGATCATGAATCTTTACTGGGACTTCTTCGTAAGAAAGGCTATTCTAAATATCTGTGCCTTCTAGAGGAACTATAACAGCTGAATCATCTATACACTTCTTCAACAGGGACACATGGGACACTGGATGAACTGAGGATAAGTTTGCAGGTAGCTCAAGCTCATATGCTACCTTCCCAACATGACTCAAAATACAGAAGGGACCAATAAAAAGGGGACTAAGTTTCCCCTTCTTGCCAAATCTCTTTACCTCTTTCCTGGGTGAAACTTTCAAACACACAAGATCATCAACTCCAAATTCAAGGTCTCTTCTTATCATATTGGCATAGGATTTCTAACAACTCTGGGCTGCTTTTAATATCTCTCTAATCAACTGAACTTTCTCCATGGCCCTAAACACCATGTATGGCCCAATCAAAGCGGCCTCACCCACTTCGAACAAACCAACTGGCAGTCTACATATTCACCTATCTAGAGCCTCAAATGGAGCCATATGAATACTTGCATGATAACTGCTATTATAAGCGAACTCAATCAATAGAAAATACTTATCCCAACTACCTTTGAAATTAAGAACATATGCCCTCAACATATCCTTTAGAGTCTGAATAGTCCTCACTGCCTGACTATTTGTCTAGGATAAAAGGCCGAACTAAGATAAACTTGGGTACCAAGACCCTTCTAAAAGACTCTCCAAAACTGAGAGGTAAACTGAGTACCCCTATAGGAGATGATAGATAAAAGAACTCAGTGCAATCTAACAATCTCTTGGATATATAACTTAGCATAATCTTCAGCCGTATAAGACGTGGGACCTAGAAAGATATAACGCCTAAAAAATCTGTCCTGAGCCGTCACACGGTGCTTAGGACCACAAGTGATCCCAAGCTAACCTTTTTTACTGGCATAACTCATGAGCAACTAAAATAAAAATATGAAAGTCTGAAAGAATAACGCGGAAGATAAATCTTTTTTGAATATGCTCAATGCAAAGCTATACTAAAACAATACATCTCTGATTATACAATGCAAAACATAAATCAACTACCTCAACTCTACTGGCTGTCTATGAAGCCTCTACTAATACTGACTATAGGTAGCTGGGACATGACCCCCAGCTATCCCTAACCAATACAACTGAATAAAAGAGACAATACAAAATTATACTTGACTTGAGTCCTCGAATCAAAAGAACCCATCACCTGCTGATTGGAAGCTGCAAATTGGCTGAGTCTGAATGTGTATACTAAAACTTGTACCTACATTATGAGACAATGTATCACATAGACATATATATGGATTAGAACTTTGAAGATGTACTGAGTATATGGGGGTAAATGCATAAGTAAACAAAATCTCATCATCATAGTTTGAAAAATAATGCATGCTAAATGTAAATGACTGACATAAATTGGAATATCTGAAATACTGAAAATAATAATCATAAGAATCAAATTATGATTTATAAGTCTAGTGAGTCATAACATTTACTTCTAAAGGATGTACTTGTATTCTCTTTTTAAATTTATACTAAGTGTATAAAGGACTCACACTAAAATTTGAAATCTGAGAGCTAAAAATTTGTAGCTAATATCTTTCTGTAAAGCATAGTCTGAATAAATTGTGAGCCTTCACACATAGTTTTCTAAAGGCTTTTCTATTACACTTTTCTATTCTTAAATCTATAGTCTGTAAGATTTAAAACTTTAGGGAAAACACTTCATTTGAGGGGAAAATACTTTCAAAAGCTTTACTATTAGGACTTAGAGACTTTGGAACTTTAGAACTTTGGAACTTTAGGACTTAGGGACCGTGGGGACATGGACTTGGGAGTTTCTTCTAACCAACATAAACCTTGTGAGCTGACATGGAGTCCAACGTCTTGCCCATATTAGGGAAAGTTGTTCTACCCTTGCCATCAGAATAGAATCTTAACTTTAGTGATCACTATCTTAGCCCACTATGGGCAAATCAGAAACCTACGGTGGCACGTAGTTCTAAGGCATGAGACCTTGGAATCATACCCAACTTGGTGCTAAATACTAATCCAATACTTATTGCACAAAACTTTTTAGGAAATTCACCTTAAAATAGCACAAAGGTCTATAATGAAAACCAATTATGCTTTTCTTTGCTTTAAATCATAAACTGTAAGAATAATGTGGATTTCTATCTTAACTTAGGATCAAAACATCAAGTTTCTTTAAATGTTGGTAAGCAGTCCGCTAGAGGTAAAGCTTAAGATCATAGCCTTCTTGAAAAATCAAACTCGTTCTTGATATGGACTTAACAAGCAAAAATTTTAAGAACATGATCTTGAGGGTTTCAATACTTAATCTTTGGGCTTAAAATTCATGCGTTAAACTCATGACAAATTCACAACAAAACTCCATGCTCAACATGCTTCTTGAAAATACTTCAACAATATCAAAATAAAAAAAATCAAGAATCACAATATCATACCTAAACCCACTTGAAAACTCTGGAAAATCTCATTACTTGCATAAATATATGAAAATAGTCATGAAATTCAAGGCTTAAATCACTTATAAGTTAATAAACTCAAAACAAGATAATTTGGGCATAAACCCCAACTTGCAAATAACGAAAGATTTGTTCCTGTTCAAACCCCACATACCTTAATAGACTTGGTTGGATGTACAGAATTTGACCTTGAAACCCTAGGAGATGATCTTGAATGCTTTCTTGGGATTCTTGAATTGTGATTCTTAATTCTTAGTTTCTTTATTGAAGAGAATGACTTGAATTTTCATGTTTCTTGGATTGGAAACTTTGAAAACTTGACTATCTTGAAGAAAAATTGAATGGAGTTTCTTGGTGTTTTTGAGGGGCTAGGGCTTTCTTGGAGAAAAAAAGAGGAATGAGAATGTTTCCAATGCTTTTTGAGGGCTGAAATTTGATGATATAGATGAATTTGGGTAAGGGGAATTTACCAAAGTGACCCTGGGACCTTTTGGAATTGAATTAGCATGTAAAATAGCTTTGGATCCGTGTCAGTTTTTCGTGTGGAGGCGAAGTCGACGCGACGCATCAAGATCGCATTGGCTTACAGCCTCACACGGAAAATGTCATAACCTTTTACTCGGTTATCGGATGTTTGTGAAATTGGTATCGTTGGAAAGATAATTCAATTATCTACAATTTGGTGGTTTTTTAGATGAAAAATTCCACATATATAAAATTTATACATGTTTAAAGTATACCCCTATAGGATCAAACATCAAACTTTGGACAAATTAAAGGATCTTAGCTCCACTAGTCTCTAAATGACTTCTATTAACCTTATTCACCTCAAAAGCCCATCAAACATGAGGATAAAGATCATGAAACTTATATTCGCATGGTAGTCACTATGATTATAGCTTATACATGTAAGAACAATGGTTCATAGGCTAGCCCAGAAATGCAGGGTATTACATTATCTCCCCCTTGGGAACATTCATCCTCGAATGTGGCTAATTAAATTGAAAACACTGAGGAATCTGTGGATATAAGTTATCATGCACAATTGAAATAAACTGAATAGCTGAATCTTAAATATAATGAGCTACTGAGTTGATCTACGAGTGCATGAATTCTTATGAAAAATAGCTATATGGTTGAGATAGAAATGAGAGTGTCAACTTATGAGTAACCATTACTTTAGCTGGATTTGATTTCGCGAGAAAAGATGATAGGTTCATGACCTGAAAACTCAGGGTATTACAACACCCCCCTTGGATTGTTCATCCCCGAATGATACTGATTTGGTTAAAATACTAGAAAAAGACTGAGGTGATACGCAGGATACTTATGCATTGAATCATGACTTAATATCTGAAATCGATGCATAAACTGAGCTAAATTCATAATTTACATGGATGAAAACGTATTACGAAGGACATATGCATGAGACTGCAGATAGTAAGACTAGGTGGAAATTTGAGAAACTATAGGAGCTTATATGATTGCTTGCTAAATAGGATAACAGGCTATATGGACTGGATCATATTGACTGCCCATACTCAAATGGAGTATTTCTCCAACACTCTTCTACAAAATTCTAATAACATTAGGGAGCAAAGATTTTTGGGTATGATCCGAACAAGACATCTAACTAAAGAACCACAACATTGTTACAACTTTATAGCTTGTAACATAGACATATACATTATAAGCTAGGTTATAATTTCTAGGCCTTAGGCAATGCAACTTCTTACTCTCAATCTTAGCAACTCTTCTCGAATAATCCCTCAACTATACTATTCCCCTTAAATACCATACTCACTTGATTCAACTTTTAATTCTCACATGGGTATTGATAAACCTTATTTACTAAGGTCTAAACTAATCTAAGTCCTCTTACTATGGTCAAGCCTAACTCAAAATCATGGGGTACTACATAAAACACCATAACTGAACTGGACTATTGATGCGATATGTGATGCGTCATGTTGCTCCCTACCAACGCGATATACGATGCGCCTCGTCCATATCGCATTGCCTCACTATTTTTACCATCCAAATCAGTCTCAAACCTTACCCAAAAAATCTAAAACTTACTTGAGATGTGCTATTGACAACTCTGATCATGAATTCACTTAAGTATTTACATTCTAAGGTTGGGAAGGTTTGAAACTAACACGCACCACATTCATCCACTTATACACCAACATTACATTCAAGCCATATCGCGTTGCCTTACTATTTTTACCATCCAACTAGGTCTCAAACCTCACCCAAAAAATCTAAAACTTACACGAGATGTGCTATTGACAACTCCGATCATGAATTCACTTAAGTATTTACATTCTAAGATCGAGAAGGTTGAAAACTAACACACACCATATTCATCCACTTATACACCAATATGACATTCAATCCTATTGTTATAACCACATATGAATGTCTAAACAAATACCCATAATAGCATACTCCTCGTATTCTCTAAACCTTTATCACAACAACTCCTACGCACTACCCCAAGAACATACACATAAAAATTTCAACTAACCATAACATGTATCAAAGACTTGGCCTTAATATTATTTCACACTAGTGGCCTTAGCAAAATTAAGCATACAATGATCTTTCATCAACAAGAAACAGTTACTCATCAGCACTATTATTACATAAGTAGGAGTTACTGAAAGGTTAGAAGATGAGATCTTGAAGCATAGAAGGATACCATACGTAACTTGACACTTAATTGAGTCCTGAGGAATATAGAATCAATATCATGAGTTCATCAAAGAGATCTAAATTGAGGGCATACATGGCTATAAGCTGAATAACGCTAATCATTAAGAGTGTAGCATGAGTTATGGAAACTGAGCATACTATAAAGCATGAGTACATGAGTCATGAGCTACATGACCTAAATTTAGAGTTCATAAATTCTTGGAACATGATTCGTACTACGAAATGAACTGGATCTACTCATACTAGGGACTAGGAGAGTAAATGATGTTTCTATGATATGCATGAATAGAACTATGATCATGGAGCTGACACGTAAGGCATGAGTAGACATCGTGATGGCTGGGGTACTAATACTGAAATAAGAATGAGCCGAGCATCCTCCTCCTACATAGGCAACACTACTAGAATCTGAGAATCTAACTTGGTTACTTATCCTATCATCTCCCCCTTAGCTTTAAAAAATCATTCTAAGTCTGTAGAACCCCTTTACTGAACTCCAACTAAGATACAACCACTTTACTCTAGAGTTCGGGGGTATAACAATACATATAACTAATAGAACTTAACCCAAAAGACTACACCTGAAAGTGTAAAACCCACTGCCAATACTTTCTTATGAAATACAATTCTATCTTTCTATAGACCCAAAAGTCATCATATAAAAACTTAAACACTTACTAACTTACAATCTTGATGGGTATCACCATTCCTGAGTTCACACCATCTAGAGCTTCAACTCTTATTTCTATTTGCTCAATCTTCAAGGATTCAAACTTAGATTCTAACACTTAACACAGATATCATCAACCTTTAATAAACCATACTAATCTTGTCATAGCTTACTAATATCACATCTTTAAACTTATATTTCTAAACCATGAGAATCAAGATCATACCAAAAGGGCTCAACTCGTCTACCCATAACTCCTTAACTTAGCTATTAAGAACATCATATGCCACATAGCCTCATTCAAACTTATCAATTCAAGGGTACTACTAACCACCTATCACTTAATAAATTTTGAAAATAATAAAGCCCCTTATCACCTTGGGAACATCTCTACATCATACCTACAACATCATAGTTAATTGCAAACAAATAAACTTAAGCTTTTGCATACACTCTTCAAACCTACTAGATCACTTCGATATAATTAGCCATACTAACCAAGAAATCATTACATCCACCTTGATGACCATCTACTATTCAAACTTAGTGTCTAGTGCTAGGCATGATTAACAACCCAAACTCACATACTAATCTTACTTGGAATCTATAGAATAAAATATCAAGAAACACTAATCCACTAGAGCTTCATAACAACAATAATCGATCATAATTATATAGCCTATCTTATCATAATCCATTAACACATCCTCCTTCTACATATCATTACTATTTACCCTTCTTTACATCTAGATTAATATCGTAGCTCCTTAAGTTTCAACTAAAACTCCTTAATGCAACCTTAAGGGAAGCCTAAATTAACAACACTAAGCCACCAAGTACTTTATTAATATCATATACCTTTCAACCACAATAAATACCATTTATAACTCCTTCCGTACTTCAAGCAAACAACAATTCACCATAACTAATAACTCCTTATCTATCTTTCACTAATCGAACACACCAAGACATATCACCATAACATAAAATCTATAGCATGCATAAGTTTATCTCTATACTTTCTATCAATTGTCGTTCCCATCTTTCTTGTCACTGCACTTCTATACCTATACTTCTAACTATAAGAAGGTTCTACTACTTATGAATCATAACTCTAAGGGTCATAATATCCCTCAAATAAACACTTTATCTAACAATCTAGGTTTATACTATCTCCTCTCATGAGCATTATTTGCACTAACAAGGGTAACAGGCAATTCGAATACTTATCAATTCTTTCTCAACTGAACAACTCATAAGGATGAGGGCATAACTTTCAACTTGAGGGACTTAACACACTAGGGAGCTCCTCTCAAGCCCCTTTTGTAACTTCTAAAATTTTTGCTAGCAAATCTGAGAGCATTATCTGGAGAGGAATTGGAACTTGCTAATTATGTTATCTCAAGAATAATACATAGATGAGGAATTTTGGGGTAACACACAGATAGACAAAACATTTTGAGAGAACAACTTTAATGCACAATCTAGAGTAGCAAAGAAAGGAAACTTTTCTAAACTGCCTCATAGCCACTCAAAGAAAAGTAAAGATGTCTCCGTACCGTTCTGCAAGACTCTGCTAGACATGGCTTCACAAACACCCTAGGACACTTGAACCTTGTGCTCTAATACCAAGTTTGTAACTCCCCAAAAATCTATCCCAAGATGTCACACGGTGCTTAGGACCACAACTGATCCCAAGCTAACCCTTTCTACTGGCATAAATTATGAGCAACTAAAATAAAAATATGAAAGTCTGAAAGAATAATGCGGAAGATAAATATATTTTGAATATGCTCAGTACAAAGCTATACTAAAATGTACATCTTTGATTATCTAATACAAAACTTGAATCAACTGCCTCAACTCTATTGACTGCCTATGAAGCCTCTACTAATACTGACTGTAGGTAGCCGGGATATGACCCCCAGCTATCCCTAATCAATACGACTGAATGAAAGAGATAATACAAAATTATACTTGCTTTGAGTCCTCGAATCAAAAGAACCCATCACCTGCTGATTGGAAGCTGCAAACTATCTGAGTCTGAATGTGCATACTAAAACTTGTACCTATATTATGATATAAGGTAGCACATAGACATATATATGGATTAGTACTTTGAGGATGTACTGAGTATATGTGGGTGAATGCATAAGTAAACATAATCTAATCATCATAGTTTGAAAAATAATACATGCTAAATGTAAATGACTCATATAAGCTGGAATATCTGAAAAACTAAAAATAATAATCATAAGAAAAAAATTATGCTTTATAAGTCTAGTGAGTCATAACATTTAGTTCTATAGGATGTACTTGTATTCTCTCGGTAAATTTATAATGTCTAAGTGTATAAATGACTCAAGCTAAAATATAAAATTTGAGAGCTGGAAATTTGTAACTAATATCTTTCTGTAAAGCATAGTCCGAATAAATTGTGAGCCTTTACACTTAGTTTTCTAAAGGCTTTTCTATTACTCTTTTCTGTTCTAAAATCTGTAGTCTGTAAGATTTAAAACATTAGGTAAAACACTTCATCTAAAGGGAAAATACTTTCAAAAGCTTTACTATTAGGACTTAGAGACTTTAGAACTTTGGAACGGGAGAACTTTGGAACTTTAGGACTTAGGGACATTGGGGACATGGACTTGGGAGTTTCTTCTAACCGACATAAGTCGTGTGAGCTAACATGGATTCCAACGTCTTTCCCACATTGGGGGAGAGCTATTCTACCCTTGCCATCGGAATAGAACCTTAACTTTAGTGATCACTATCTTAGCCCACTATGGGCAAATCAGAAACCTATGGTGGCACGTAGTCCTGGGGCATGAAACCTTGAAATCATACTCAACTCGGTGCTAAATACTACTCCCATACTTATTTCTTAGAACTTTTAGGAAATCCACCTTAAAATATTGCAAGGATTTATAATGAAAATTAATTATGCTTCTCTTTTCTTTAAATCATAAACTGTAAGAATAATGTGTATTCCTATCTTAGCTTAGGATCAAAACATCAACTTTCTTTAAATCTTGATAAGCAATCTGCTATAGGGAAAGCTTAAGATCATAGCCTTTTTGAAAACTCAAACTCGTTCTTGATATGGACTTAACAATCAAAACTTTTAAGAACATGATCTTGAGGGTTTCAATACTTAATCTTTGGGCTTAAAATTCAAGCTTTAAACTCATGACAAATTCACGACAAAACTTCATGCTCAACATGCTTCTTGAAAATACTTCAATAATATCAAAATAAAAAAAATCAAGAATCAAAATATCATACCTAAACTCAGTTGAAAACTCTGTAAAATCACATTACTTGCATAAATATATGAAAATAGTCATGAAATTCAAGGCTTAAATCACTTATAACTTTATAAACTCAAAACAAGATAATTTGGGGATAAACCCCAACTTGCAAATCATGTAATCTTTAATAAAATTTAATTTTTTGGGCACAAGAACAAAAGATCTGTTCTTGTTCAAACCCCACATACCTTAATAGAGTTGGTTAGATATAGAGAATTTGACATTGAAACCCTAGGAGATGATCTTGAATGCTTTCTTGGGATTCTTGAATTGTGATTCTTAATTCTTAGTTTATTTCTTGAAGAGGATGACTTGAATTTTCATGTTTCTTGGACTTGAAACTTTGAACACTTGACTATATTGAATAAAATTTGAATGGAGTTTCTTGGTGTTCTTGAGGGGCTGGACTTTCTTGTTGAAAAAAAGAGTAATGAGAATGTATCCAATGCTTTTGGGGGGTTGAAATTTGACGTTCTGGATGGATTTGGGTGAGGAGAATTTACCAAAGTGACCCTAGAACCTCTTGGAATTGAATTAGCATGTAAAAAAAATTTTGATCTGTGTTAGTTTTTTGTGTCGAGGCAAAGTCGATGCGACGTGTCAAGATCGCGTCTGCTTACTACCTCACACGGAAAATGCCATAACTATTTACTCGTTTATCAAATTTTTGTGAAATTGGTATCATTGAAAAGCTAATTGAATTATCTACAATTTGGTGCATATTTAGATGAAAAATTCCACATATATAAAAAGTTATACATATTTGAAGTAAACTCTTGTAGGATCAAACATCAAACTTTGGATGAATCAAAGGATCCTAGCTCCACTAGGCTTTAAATGACTTCTATGAACCTTACTCACCTCAAAAGCCCATAAAAAATAAGGATAAAGATCATGAAACTTATATTCACATGGGAGTCACTAGGATTATAGCTTATACATGTAAAAATGATGGTTCTTAGACTAGCCCGAAAATGCGAGATATGACACAAGAAATTTGCTTAGTCAATCTATCTACAATAGCCCAAATTGAATCATGATAACGACGAAAATAGGGTAAACCTGTTAAAATCCATATTCACCTCTTCCCACTTCTAAGTAGGGATGCCAAACTCTTGTAACACACCACCAGGTCTTTAGTGCTCTACCTTAACCTGTTGACAAGTTGCATACTTGGCCACAAACTTGGCTATATCTCTCTTCATAACACTCCACCAATAGATTTCCTGCAATTTTTTATACATCTTGGTAGTACCGGGATGAATAGAATAACGCACACCATGTGATTTCACCATAATTTTCTCTCTCAAATCATCAACACAAAACATACACAATTTACTTGTTATCTCAACACACCATCTCCCTCTTGCGATAAAACCTATACCTTTTAGTCTTTAACTGACTCTTTTAGTTTGGCCAAACTAGGATCTTTATCTTTCTTCTCCTGCACTTCTGAAACTAGGGAAGATTCAGAACGACCCTGAACCCAAACATTCGTTCAGCTAAGTAAGAAAACCTAACACCTAATCTATCCAATTGATGCACTTTCCAAACTAAATATTTCTTATCATTCTCCACATAGGAAATACTACCCATACAAAGTTGACTGAGGGCGTCTTCCACCACATTGTCCTGGACCGGATGATATATCACACACATATTAATTGATAGAATCCAAAATGAATAATATTTATTTTATGTGGATTTTTCTAGATTTAGACTTTTCATTGAGCGAAAATTGAATTATCTTTCTAACTATATAAGATTCGCCTAAATCCAATAACCGGGTAAGAAGTTATGACAATTTTAAGTTTTAGTCGTAAAATACTGTGATTTAGGCCGATAGCGCATCGCAGAGAAGTGTAAAATCACAATTATCAAATTTCAGTGGCCCTCTGTGATAGACCTGTATCACAGAGAAGCCCAATTTTACATTTTTCAATTTCCAAAAAGCCTACGCGATGTTAGCGCATCATGTCGAAGGCCAAATTGGCATTTCTATAGGAAACTGCGATGGTGGCGTATTGCATTGAAGTTCCAGGTCCCAATTGTCAAAATCCAGTAGGACAATGTGATAGATCCACATTGCAGAGACCCTCGATTTCTCAGTCGTTAATTTTCAGTGAGCCATCGTGATAGTGGCGCATCGCAGTGGCCCACTAAATTGGGATTTTTGGTTCTTTTTCTCAGTTCCATTTAGGAGTTTTAAAAAGGTATTTTGGTAAATTCCCAAGGTCCCAATCCATCCAAAACACAATATTAATCATATTCAAAGCACCTTGTTCTCATTATTCCTCATTCTCTTCAAAAGAAAAACCCTTGAAGCTTCTTCTCCAAGAAATCAAAATCCTCCATTGATTTTTAAAGAAAGCTTGAGATTGAGGATTCCCAAAGAAAGATAATCAAGAATCCATCTCCAAGAACTCAATTAGGAATCAATAACTCAAGTTTCTTCATCTAATCATCCGTCAAGGTATGTGGGGTTTATGAACAAGGATCTCCTTTCATCCTTGTGCCCAAAGCTAAGCTTTTATTTAAAATTCTTATGATTTTAAATCATTATTCATGGATTTGAATTAGGGTTCATACCCATTATTGCTCTTTTCAAGATTATGAGATTTCTAATGTTTTAGAAGTGGAATTGCATGTCTATTTTCATACTTTCATGCCTATTGCAGAAATTTACAGATTTTGAGATGAATTATCATTGTTTCCATTATTGAGCATGAATATTATGATGCTTTGACAAGATATTGATGCATGGTTTATTACCCAAGATTGAATATTTTTATTTTAAGAAAAATGATGCTTTAAGCATCCTATTAACAGATTATTTACAGCTTTTTAGTAAAGCTTTGATCTTTTGATCATCAGATTAGCTATGGAATTCACTTTCCAAATTATTATAGATTACAGAATTCAGATCATCTTTATTTACAGATTTTATCAGATAAATGCATAATTGGTTTTAGATAAACCCTTATGCCTATTTTAAAGTAGATTTTAACAAAATGAGCGTAGCAACTTAAAGGGAGTAGTATTTAGTACCAAAAGACCTCATAAAGTTCCCTCGTATTCTAAGCCTTTAGAGTATGTCAAGTAAAGCCTTTTTTCGTCTATAAAAGATTTAGGAATGACTTCCAAAGTGATTGGTGTTTTAACTATGTTGAATTTTCTTAAATTTGACTTTTTTATCGTGTGAAAAATTGAATTAGCTTTCCAATGATATAAATTTTGTCCAAATATGGTATCGGGGTGAGAAGTTGTCATCGTTATACTAAAAGTTGTTGTAACCTCCCAAATGCAATGGGCAGGTTGACGGACCGTCGAGCTTGCGATGGACCATCACCCAAACCATCACAACCAAGGCAGCAACTTCCTCTTCTAGCCTAAGTCCAATGGCCAGGACGACAGACCATCAAGCTAGCGACGGACCGTCATTAAGATCGTCGCAACGAGGTAGTGTGGCCTTTTTTTGACCAATGCATGATGGACGATCCGATGGGCCGTCAGACTAGCGACAAACTGTCACTCCGACCGTTGCAGATCCCGTTTAGTATTCTTAAGCTATTTTTTAAAAAAAAAAGTACTTTTGGTTTTTTGCCACCCTTGTAACACTTAGATATATTTAGAATGAAGCAAATAAATTCACATCCATCAAAAATATCAAGGCCTAGGGTTTTCTTTCTCAAGAGCAAACTTAATTCCTTCTCCAAGAACTTTAAGAACTCACCATTGATTTTACAAATTTAGTTAAGATTCAAGGTTCCCATGTCAAAGGCTTCAAAAACCCTCTCTCAAAAGTTCCAAAAAGAGTCTCAAGCAAGCTTGTTCATCCAATTTTACAATCTAAGGTATGTGGGGTTTGAACAAGGACACTCCTTTCGTCCTTGTGCCCAAAAGTTATTTTAATTACAAGAATATATGATTTTCTATATTTTCTTATGAAATTGAAGTATGGGTTTATACCTTAGGTTGTTACTCCTTGAGATTTTAATAGTTCCAATGTTCTAGAAATTTAATTACATGAGTATGTTGAGATTTTAAGGCAAAATGTTGAAAATTCTAGATTTTCTATATGATTTATGAATCTTTATGACATCTAGTATGCACTTTGATGAGTCTTAATTTGAGATTTGATTATGGGTCACTAAGCCCTACTTGAGATTTGCAATTTTATAAAGTTTTGTGCTATAAGAACCCATGAATTGAGTACTTTGATATTATTGAGAAAGATTTGGCCTTTCGGTTATAATAAAGTAGAAATCCACATTGAGTATGATTTAAAGCAAATAGAAATATGTCTTGGTCTTTATTATAGTTCCTTGAGTTATTTTGAGGTGAATTTCCTAAGAGTTCTGAGCTGAGTATGGGAGTAGTATTTAGCACTGAGTTGGGTATGATTCCAAGGTCTCATACCCCATAACTACGTGTCACCGTAGGTTCGAGATTTATAGGCCCAAGGCCAAGATAGTGATCACTAAAGATGAGGTTCTACTTTGATGGCAAGGATAGAACATCTCTCCCTAATGTTGGCAAGATGTTGGACTCCATGTAGCTCACATAGTTTATGTCAGTTAGAAGAAACTCTTGAGTTCCAAGTGTCCCTAGTCTAAAAGAGTTCCAGAGTTCCCAAGTGTTAAAAGTTTCCTAAAATTTCTAAGTCCTTAAAATTTAAAGAAGTTTTACTCTCCATAAGATAAAAGCATGAGTTTGAAAGTATTGTTTAAAGCTTCCTTCAGCCTTCAAGTACCGATAATAAGAGGAGAGTATAGATTTTAAAGCTAAGTATAATGACTCAGGAAATTTGTGTTACATGTTTCACTATTTATGATTTATGAACTTTATATTTTAGACTTATTCAATCCATGTGAGTCATTCCTATTTGCATGCATGATTTTATTAAAGTGTATTGATATTTTTTATGTAATTGCATACACCCCCATATACTCAGTACATTCTCAAAGTGTTGATCCACATCTACGTCTATGTGCTTCATTGTCTCATAATGTAGGTTTAGGTGCTCAGTCTCAGCAGTGATCGTGATTTCCGTTTGCCTTGTCTATATTCCACAATTGGTGAGTCCTTATGGTTTGAAGACCTAAAATTGTATTTTATCTGCTTTCATAGTGTTTTTAGTCTTACATTCAAATCATTGCAAGTCAGTTGGGGGTCTATACCAATGGTTCTCTAGTTTGAGTAGTAGAGGCTTTGTCAGACTAGACTGTCAGTTGAAGTTGTGTTCCAAACTATTAGTATTTTTGCTATTTAGACATTATTTCCAATTAATTTGGATTATAGTTGATACAATAAAGCATCATTGTTTAGCTTATTTATCCTAAAGTAAGTATTAGAATTAGTAATAGGCTCAAAGGGTTAACTTAGGGCTACTTGTAGCCTTAAGCACCATGTGACATCTGGGGATAGGATTTTGGGGCGTTACAAACTTGGTATCAGAGCCTAAGGTTTAAGGAGTCCTAGGGAGTTTGATAACCCGTGTTACGTAGTGTCTTGATCATTGGTGTGTAGTGTTCCACATCTATGAGCAAGAGGCTACAAGATATTTTAGAAAAAAGTCATCTCTTCTATTTAGAATCTATAGTGCTTACAGTTGTCTCTCTTGGCTATTATTCATGCTCTGTTATTTCAGAAAATACCTCCCCAAAGAGTGAATGCCGGCAGAAATAACAATGAGCAACCTCATTCTGTTGATCTCTTGAATGAGACTATGTCTCATGCTGAGTTTTGGGAGACCTTTCAGGCGTTAGCCCAAGAAATCACCGCAAATGTCCAGGCTAATAACCAGGCCACAGTTTTGCATCAGTAGGGAGGTGACTTAGCTACTGCTAGGATCCATAATTTCATGCGGATGAATCCACCAGAGTGCTATGGGTCTAAGGCTGGTGAGGACCCAAAGTTATATCTTGAGAAGGTGAGGAAGATCACGTAATTAATGCATATTTCTAAGGAAAAGAGTGTAGAGCTGGCATCTTATCATCTGAAAACATTGCTTATGATTGGTTTGTTACATAGAGAAAGAATAGAGGGGAAGATGTTGCCTCTATTACTTGGCAGGTGTTCCAGGATACGTTCTTGGACAAGTTTTTCCTATTAGAGATGAGGGAAGCGAAGATAGAGGAGTTTATAAACTTGAGATAGGACTCCATAACTGTTAAGAAGTATTGCTTGAAGTTTAACCAGTTAGCCAAGTATGCTCCTGATTTGATTGCTGATACCCGAACTAGTATGAGAAAGTTTGTGATAGGTATGTCTGGTTTGGTGCTAAAAGAGTGTAGGACTGCTATGCTCAATAGGGATATGGATTTTTCCCAACTGATGATGCATGCACAGTAGATAGAGGTAGACAAAATAAGGGAGAGAGATAGAGTAAGGGGAAATAAGAGGGCTAGATCCGAGCAACATGAGTATGGTCAAACTAAGTTCCATGGAGAGAACCGCCCACAGTTTTAGAGTCGTTTGTCTAAGCCAGCACCTTTATTAGCTAGTGCTCCCGCTCCCTAAAATAGGCAGGAGCAAGGGAATAGGCCCTCTATGTCTAGGTCCTATAATAGTATGAGTAATAAGCTTAATTATCCTACTTGTGCTAAGTGTGGTAGGACCATCCCATCAAGTGTTTGGCCGAACGGAGGTGTTGTTTTGGTTATATCAAGATGGGCCACAGATATAGAGAGTGCCTATATACTAGGCAAGGGAACAGGGATATCTGATCTCAGATGCAGGCTACTAGTGCCCCAGCTCCTTTTGCCCGTCTAGCCCCTGCTCAGGGCACTTCATCTAGTACTGCTAGCGATCAGTGCCAAAACAGATTTTATGTCTTACCATCCCACCAGAAGCAGGAGGATTCTCCTGATGTTGTTACTAGTATGCTTCATGTATTTCACTTTGATGTTTATGTGTTGTTGGACCTGGGATCAAGTTTTTCTTATGTGACCCCACTTGTAGTAGTGAATTTTGAAATGAGTCCCGAGAAGATTCCTGAGCCTTTCCTACTTTCTAATCCAGTAGGTAAGTCAGTTGTTGCTAAATAAGTGTATAAAAAGTGTCCCATCACGGTTCTTCATAGAGTCATACTTGCTGATTTGATAGAGTTGGACATGGTGGATTTTAACCTTATTCTGGGTATAAATTGACTGACCTTATTCTGGGTATGAATTGGCTTCATTCTTATTATGCATCTATAGATTGTCGTATCCATGTGGTCAAGTTTCAATTTCTTGATGAACCAGCTTTTGAGTGGTCTAGAAGTTCAGTATCTCCCAAGAGTCATTTTATCTCCTATCTCAAAGATAAAAAGCTAATATCCAAAGGTTACATCTATCACCTAGTTAGAGTTAAAGACCCTAAGTCCGAGACTCTAACTATTGAGTCAGCCAATATTGTTAATGAGTTTCTTGATGTTTTTTTGGAAGATCTCCTAAGGGTACCTCCCGATAGAGAGATAGAATTCAGGATTGACCTTCTTCCTGATACACAGCCTACTTTTATTCCTCCCTACCGTGTGGCACCTGCAAAGCCTAAGGAGTTGAAAGAACAACTCAAAGATCTTTTAGATAAATGTTTCATAAGGCCCAATATTTCTCATTGGGGCACACCTTTCCTATTCGTGCGATAGAAAGATGGTTCTTTGTGTATGTACATTGACTATTGTTAGCTTAATAAGGTCACAGTTAAGAATAAGTACCCTCTTCAAAGAATTGATAACTTGTTTGATCAGTTGCAAGGTGCAAGTTATTTCTCCAAGATAGACCTTAGATTCGGCTATCATCAACTTAAAGTAAGGGAGTGTGATATCCCAAAGATAGCCTTCCAAACCCGTTATGGTAACTTTGAGTTTCTAGTCATGTCTTTTGGGCTAACCAATGCTCCAGCAGCTTTCATGGACCTCATGAATCGAGTGTTCAAGAAGTATCTTAATATATTTGTCATAGTGTTCATAGATGATCTCCTTGTTTACTCTCGTACTAAGAATGACCATGCGGATTATCTTAGAATTGTCCTACAGACTCTTAGAGATCATCAGTTGTTTGTCAAATTCAACAAGTGTGAATTTTGGCTAAGGTCAGTAGCTTTTTTGGGTCATGTTATTTCAGCCGAAGGCATTAGGGTTGATCCCCAAAAGACAGAAGCTGTAAGAAACTAGCCCAGACCTATTTCTCCATCTGACATTAGAATTTTCTTGGGTCTAGCTGGATATTACCGCTCTTTTGTTGAAGGTTTCTCTTCTATTACGTCCCCTATGACCCGGTTAACCTAAAAGAAAGTTAAGTTCCTCTGGTCAGATTCCTGTGAGATATGTTTTCAGGAGTTAAAGACTCGACTCACTTCAGCCCCTGTGTTGACTTTGCCAGATGGTATGGATGGTTTTGTGGTGTATTGTGATGCCCCTAGAGTTGGTTTGGGTTGTGCATTGACGCAGAAAGGTAAGGTTATAGCATATGACTCTAGACAATTGAAGTTGCATGGAAAGAATTACCCAACCCATGATCTTGAATTAGCTGTTGTGGTTTTTACTTTGAAAATCTGGAGACACTATCTGTATGGTGTTCATATTGATGTGTTTACAGACCACAAAAGCTTGCAGTATGTGTTTTCTCAGAGGAAGTTGAGTCTTCGTCAGAGAAAGTGGTTAGAGTTGCTAAAAGATTATGATATGAGTGTGTTATATCACCCGAGCAAGGCCAATGTTGTGGCGGATACCCTAATTAGGATGTCTATGGGCAGTGTGGCTGGTGTGGAGGAAGATAAGAAAGAGTTAGCTCGTGATGTGCACCATCAGGCTAGATTGGGCGTTAGATTGATTGATTCTGCTGAAGGAAACATTTTGGTATATAGTAGTTTAGAATCCTCTTTAGTTTTGGAAGTAAATGATAAGCAAGACTTAGATGCTAGTTTGGTCAGACTCAAAGAGTCAGTTAAGGACCAAAAGGTAGAGGTTTTCTCCCAAAGGGGAGATGGTGTGTTGAGATGTCAGAATAGATAGTGTGTTCCGTGTGTTGATGACTTAAGGCAAAGAATTATGGCTGAGGCGCATAGTGTGCGGTATTCCATTCATCTCTATGCTACCAAGATGTACCACTACTTATAGGAAATCTATTGGTGGAGTGGTATGAAGAAGGATATAGCAGGGTTTATGGAAAAGTGTGCAATGTGCCAATAGGTTAAGGTAGAGCACCAACGACCTAGAGGTAAGTTGCAAAAGTTTCGTATACCTACTTGGAAGTGGGAAGAGGTGAATATGGATTTCGTGACTAGTTTACCTCTTTCGCGTCATCATCATGATTCTATTTGGGTTATTGTAGACAGGTTGACTATGTCTGTGCACTTTCTGCCATGCATACATCTTATACAGCTGAGGATTATGCTAGAATATATATTTGGGAGTTAGTCAGATTGTATGGAGTTCCTTTTTCCATCATCTCGGATAGGGGTACTCAGTTCACTTCACAGTTTTAGAAAGCTTTCCAGAAGGGTCTTGGTACCCAAGTTCATTTGAGTTTTATTTTTCATCTGCAGATAGATGGTCAGGCTGAAAGGATAATCCATACTTTAGAAGATATGTTGAGGGCGTGTGCCCTTGATTTCAAAGGTAGTTGGGATGAGCACTTACCATTGATTGAGTTTGCCTATAACAATAGTTACCATGTAAGCATCAAGATGGCACCATTTGAAGCTTTGTATAGTAGAAGATGTAGATCACCCATAGGTTGGTTCAAAGTGGGTGAAGCTGATGTGATTAGACCTGATGCAGTGTTTGAGGCTATGGAGAAAGTTAAGTTAATTAGAGAAAGGTTGAAGACATCCTAAAGTCATCAGAAGTCATATGCAAATGAGAGAAGAAGAGATCTTGAGTTTGAGGTGGGCGATTTAGTGTACTTGAAGATTTCACCCATGAAAGGGGTGAAAAGGTTTAGGAAAAAGGGGAATCTTAGTCCCCGTTATGTTGGACCTTATAGAGTTTTAATCCGTTTTAGGAAAGTAGCCTATGAGGTGGAGTTGCCCATAGAGTTGTCAGCTGTTCATCCTATCTTTCATGTCTCTATGCTTAAGAAGCACATTAGTGATTCCACTGTAGTAGATCCTTCAGAGAGCTTAGATATCCAGACTAGTCTTTCATTTTCTGAGATTCCAATTGAGATCCTAGATTACCAGGTCCGTAGACTAAGGAACAAAGAAGTTCCCTTGGTTAAAGGTTTGTGGCGTAATCATTCAGTTGAGGGCGCTACTTGGGAAGCGGAAGCAGATATGCGAGCCAAGTACCCGCACCTTTTCTCCGCAAGTCAAATAAAGCCGAAGGTATTATTCTTACTTAATTTAGTTCCTTTCTAATCAAATTCAGCTATGTATTTATTCCTATGAAAGCTCTTGCACTTCCCGGAGTATTCAAAAGTTTAGTAAGATTTAAAGCCGGTTTAGCCATTTGATTCAGTTGTGCATCCTTATTTCCTCGATATCTTAATCTAACTAGAGACATTTGAGGATGAATGTTTCCAAGGGGGAAATATTATAAGACCATGTAAAGTTCCCTCGTAGTCTAAGCCCTTAGAGCATGTCAAGTGAAGCTTTTTTCTGTCTCTAAAAAATTTAGGAATGGCTTCCAAACTGATTGGTGTTTAAACCATATGTAATTTTCCTAAATTTGACTCTTTTATCATGTGGGAAATTTAATTATCTTTCCAATGATACAAATTTTGCCCAAATCTGGTATCGGGGTGAGAAGTTATGGTCGTTTTACTAAAAGCTATCGGAACCGCCCAGGTGCGACGGTCAGGTTGATGAACCATCGCAACCAAGGTAGTGACTTCCTCTTCTAGACTAAGTACGATGTCTAGGATGATGGATCGTCAAGCTAGCGACGGACCGTCGCTAAGACCGTCGCAACGAGGCAGTGTGGCCTTTTTCTAACCAACGTGCGATGGGCCGTCGGACTAGCGACAGACCGTCACTCTGACCGTCGTAGATCCTGTTCAATATTTTTAAGCCGTTTTTCTTTTTAAAAGGAATTTTGGTCTTTTTCCACCCTTTTAACACTTAGATATATTCAGAACGAAGCAAATAACTTCATGTCCATCAAAAGCATCAAGGCCTAGGGTTTTCTCCCTCAAGAGCAAACTCAATTCCTTCTCTAATAACTTCAAGAACTCACCATAAATTTTATAAATTTAGTTCAGATTCAAGGTTCCCAAGTCAAAGGCTTCAAGAACCCTCTATCAAGAGTTCCAAAAAGAGTCTCAAGCAAGCTTGTTCATTTAATTTTACAATCTAAGGTATGTGGGGTTTGAACAAGAACACTTTTTTCATCCTTGTGCCCAAAAGTTGTTTTAATTATGAGAATATATTATTTTCTATGTTTTCTTATGAAATTGAAGTATGGGTTTATAGGCTAGGTTGTTATTCCTTGTGATTTTAATAGTTCCAATGTTTTAGAAATTAAAGTACATGAGTATTTGAGATTTTAAGGCAAAATGTTGAAAATGAGTATCTGAGCTAAGTTTGGCACTAGTATTTAGCACCGAGTTGGGTATGATTCTAAGGTCTCACACATCAGAAGTACGTGCCACTGCAGGCTCAAGATTTATGGGCCCAAGACCAAGATAGTGATCATTAAAGATAAGGTTCTACTCTGATGGCAAGGATAGAACAGCTCTCCCCAACGTGGGCAGGATGTTGGACTCCATGTAGCTCACATGGTTTATGTTGGTTAGAAGAAACTCCCGAGTTCCAAGTGTCTTAAGTCTAAAAGAGTTCCAGAGTTCCCAAGTGTTAAAAGTTTCCTAAAAGTTCTAAGTCCTTAAGTTTTAAAGAAGTTTTACTCTCTACAAGATAAAAGCATGAGTTTGAAAGTATTGTTTAAATATTTCTTTAGCCTTCAAATACCGAGAATAAGAGGAGAGTATATATTTTAAAGCTAAGTATAATAACTCACGAGACTTGTGTTACATGTTTCACTATTTATGATTTATGAGTTTTATATTTTAGACTTATTCAAGCTATGTGAGTCATTCCTATTTTCATGCATGATTTTATTAAAGGGTATTGATATTGTCTTATGTTAATGCATACACCCCCATATACTCAGTACATTCCCAAAGTGCTGATCCACATATATGTCTATGTGCTACATTGTCTCATAATATATGTTCAGGTGCTTAGTCTCAGTAGTGATCATGATTTTTGAGTGCCTTGTCTACATACCACAGTTGGTGAGTCCTCATGGTTTGAGGACCTATAATTGCAGTTTTTTCGCTTTCATAGTGTTTTGAGTCTTACATTCAGATCATTACGAGTTAGTTGGGGGTGTTTCCCAATGGCTCTCCAGTTTGAGTAGTAGAGGCTTTACAGACCAGACTGTCAGTTGAAGTTGTGTTTAATATTATTATTATTATTGCTATTCAGACATTATTTCCAATTATTTCATATTATAGTTGATACAATAAAGTATCATTGTTTAGCTTATTTATCCTGATCAAGTATTAGAATTAGTAACAGGCTCAAAGGGTTAACATAAGTCTACTTGTAGCCTTAAGCACCTTGTGACGTCTTGGGATGGGATTTTGGGGCGTTACAAGCACCGAGCTAAAAGTGCAAATTTAGCTCATCGTACTTCCATAGAACTACGTAGCCAACATAGGTATAGATTATCAGATTATTCCCACTTTTATGTGGATGATAGTTACAGATGTGATCACTTAGCTCAGGTTATACTCCTTGGAAAGAGTATGACACCTCTCCCCAATGTAAAGTTTCTTCCTTAGGAGGGCGAGACGTTGGACTCCATGTAGCTCGCATTGTTTATGTCGGTTAAGAGAACCTCCCTAATAGTAAAGACTTTCAAAAAAAGATTAATAGAAAAAGCTTTTAGAAAACTAAGTGTAAAGGCTCACAAGTTTTACTCAGATTATGCTTACAGAATGATATTAGCTACCGATTTCAGATTTAAAAGTGAGCTCTTTTTCCACTTAGACAGTATGATACAAGCACAACTTTTAGAACTAAATGATTATGACTCTCTTGATTTTCAAGCATGATTGTTATTCTTGATTTCAGATTTTAGTATTTCATATATTCCAGCTTACGTGGGTCATTTTTATTTAGCATGCATTGTTTAACAAATTATGATGATGAGATAATGTTTTACTTATGCATTCACACCCATATACTCAGTACATCCTCCAAGTATTGATCCACATATATGTCTATGTGCTACATTGTCTTATAATGTATGTTCAGGTGCTCAATATCAGCAGCCTGAGTAGTCCGAGCATCTCCATATTTATCCTACAGTTGGTGAGTCCTCATAGTTCGGGGACTTTTCATTCAAATTTTGTAATTTATCAGTTTACATAATTTAGTATTCTTTTCAGACAGTTCGAGTTAGCTGGGGGTTTGTCCTAGTTACTCTCTAGTTGTTAGTAGTAGAGGCTTGTCAGACTACTAGTTTTGATTTCAGCTTATTCAGTATTGGTATTTCGGACATTATTTCAGATATTATTTTCAGACAGTTTTCTGTATTTAGCATAACTTTATGTCTATATTTCTATTATTATGAGATTTAGATTCAGTAGTTGGCAAACAGGGATAGCTTAAGGTTACTCGTAGTCTTGAGCATCGTGTGATGTTTTGGGACCAGGTTTTGGGGCATTACAGTAACTCTGTCATAGTTTTATTAAGTAATAGTTCTAGTTGACCAACCATATGATTAGTAGCACCAGTATCTATAATCTATTTTTGTGAATCAAAAGAAGCTAAGTAAGTAGAAATAACTGTACTTGTTACATTTGTAGAGTCACCAGATATATTGACTGAATTATTCTTTTTGATCATTTGCAAATTTTGCTCATATTGTTCCTTGGTAAAAGTAGCATTCCCCATATGACTCAACTGATCCAACTGATTATCAGAGACCAGTGGTTGTCCTGCATCATTAGTATAACATTTCTGTAAAGACATAGTGAGAGCATTGACCTGCATATTGATCTTAACCACTTTAATCCACTAGATATTCCTGAGGAGCCAAAGACAAATTATATGATGTGGTAGTTCCTTTATGTCAGAACTTCTTGTTAGCCTTGTAATCCTGAGAATAGCCAATTAATTTCCAATAGTTTTCTTTAGTATGCCCTTTGAGTTTACGAAAATCACACTGCATGGTAAAATCTTTATTGAACTTCTGACTTTGGTTTCCGCCTAGTTCATTTCTTGCATACATGGCTATCTCAAGACTCTTACTAGTAGCTGTAGGATTCATTCCCAAAATCCCTGCTTGAGTTGCAACAGATGTGTGACTTTCATCTGTAATTTTCATTGCATAAGCTTAGCTTACATTTGGTAGAAGGGTCATAAGCAACATTTGACTTCTTGCTTGTGTGCAGGATTTATTTAGACCCATAAGAAACTGAAGCAGTTTTAGCTTTTGTAGATTTAACACATACTCCTTTGATTTTTCACATTCACACCCTGGTGTAGGCACAATGGCCTCAAATTCTTCACATAAATCTTTAAGTTTTGAGAAGTAAATTAAAACTGAAGCAGTTCTTAAGACAATGTAGTAATCTCTTTATGCAAATTAAATGTCCTGGCCCCATCAACTTATTAAACCTCTCATATATCTCATTCCATACAATACTTGCAACATATACATACATGATTCCACCAAGTAATTCTTTAGAAATAGAATTCATGATCCAAGACAACATAATTGCATTCACCCTTTCCTAGTGATTACCCATGTCAATGGAGAATTTATCTTTAGAGCATGTTCCATCAACTATACCCAATTTATTTCTCCCTAATAGAGCTATACGCATAGATAAATCATATTGAGAAGTTTTCAACACCTGTTAACTGAAAAGAGATAATCTGAATCCACTTACATCGGAAGGGTTGAGAAAGAGTGGATGATTATAGTCTAATGAGGTGGGAGTAATTCTGGATGAATCACCAGTCTCAGCACCAATATTCTCATTCATTCAGCATTATTGCAAACTTGTATTTTTGAACCAACAAATTCCTAATCTTTGAATAGATTCACAGGATCGAATTGCAACTAGATTCTCTAGTGAGTACAGGCTCTGATACCATGTAATTAAGCAAGATAGCAGTAAATTTCTTGCAGACTAAGATGTGGAAAAATCACAAATTCTGTAAGTAGAAGAAGGAGAGAAAGGGAAAAACTAAGAGAGAAGGATCATTAGAGATAGACGAATAGACTTATATTCATTATTCATTTAATGTACACTTGTCTTCTACATATATACTTGCTTATAATCTACCCCACTAACTTTCTAGCCATTAAACAGTCTATATAACTAACTGCTAAGACAGTTATACTAGAAAATTAGAACTTAGTCTACTCTATTTCTTATATAATCTGCCACATTCTTTATATATTCAATAGAAACAAACTCTCTAGTCATTTTACCATCCCATCTATGTTACCTCCAATGTGGATTCTTATTTTGTTTGTTGCCTCTACTCCACTTCTTTGATGCCTAGTTGAGATATCAGCATCCCTTGCAGCAATTGTAAAGTGGCTATCCAACATTTCATCCTCTTCCATTTCCTCAATTAAATCTAAATCTTGTACAAGATATGAAGAAAAAAAACTACTTCCAACAATATGTAATTGCTTATTAGTGGTTATATGAGTAGGAGAATTAAAATTTTCAACTTTATTACTTACAAGTTCAAAATATCTAGTCACAATATTAGAGTTTGAAACACTCATTTGAGCCATAAGTTATCCCGCTGCTAGTGGTGAAAAACCAAGGCATAGCTAGAAACTATTCTAAGGCTACAGGATTAAACTTAATGTGCATTGGAGGGGATGTAATCTGCCGCTCCTCCATTATGTTCGTCTAATCTTCACAATCATACCACCTTGTTGGTCACTCTTAGCATTAAATTCATTAGTTGTCTGCACTAGTGTTTAGATCACTATTATATCCAAATTTTGGTCATTTTTCTTAGAGACAAGGGAGAAGCTATAGTCAATCAAGGGTGTTCAAGTGAACACCTTTTGTTTGAAAATTACATCATGTATATAGATTATAGAACACAATTCATATTGTATCCTTAAGAAAATTATCTTTCTTAAGTATCCAAGGTTATGAAATATATTCTCTCAAGATAAAATGAATAATATCAACAGACTAGCATTACCTCAAATACTATCAATCTTCAAACCCACTCAATAATTTGTAAATCACACTTGATTTTCTAGAAAGAAGAAGAATTTTTTTCGCGTAAAATTTTGTGTCTATACCTTAGAAAAAAATTAGATATTCATAACCATTGGTGCTGCTTCAGAAAGAAAGCAATAGTTTATAAAAAGTAATACATGTTTTGAAATGTCAGGCTCACCTGTGGATCCCATATGTGGTTGCAAATAGTGACATGCGACAACATATCACATGTTGCCCAAAATAGAATGCTTTTTGTTTGACCTATGTTCTGACCTGTTGGCATCTGCATCCGCATATGTCCAAGTGGCCCCATATCCTATTTCTATTTTTAAATAGTGCCTTGAAAGGTCGTGTTCCTTTGAGGTGTGTTGTGACATGTGTTTGCACATGCTTGCGTGTGCTTCCAAATGGAGAAAATTTTCATATTGAATTTTTATATTAAAAGATTTTTAGTTCACAAGTTTCAAATGAATTTTGTCTAAAAAGATAATCTCTCTATCTATTATATGACAAATTCAAATCCAAATTTGAAGTTGAGCCAAACAAGCAACGATGACGATAATGTGAGGCTTTTCTTCTTCTTGCTTCACTAAACATATTAAGGAACACTTTTATATTAAAGCACAAAGATTTTCCTTTTTTCCACCAATATAGGAGACAGTGTTACCAATGGGGAGCGTCATGTTGCCAATGGAGAATGGCATGGCAAGGCAAGGCGAGGCAGTGATGCCACCTACCTTCGTGGTGATGCAACTTGTTAAAGGCGATGCTAAGGCGAGAATAGAGACATGGTAATGAGGAAAGGTGACATGGCGATGAGGTGAGGTGCTAAAAGGGGATGCTTTTTTATTTTTATTTTTTACAACTAGGGTTTTAAGGATGAAAGATAATTTTAGGGCCTTTAATTCCATTTTGCTTTGACTACTACCACTAAGAGCCACCTGTGACTGCGAGTTATTTCGGTGGCTCCAGTGAGCGGCAAATTAGACACTTCTCTATTATTTTTCTTTTGCTACTTTATTTATCTTATTTTCTCCACTGGTCAGTCGTTACTCATAGTCTACTAGTTTCTTTTAGATTTTTTATTCTTCTTCTTTTGATTTTCTCCTCTGTTTTTCTTCTTGTACTTCTTCCTTTTTTTCACACAGAGTAAAAAATCAGTATCTACTATTTATCTTTAGTTTTTGACTTGGAATATTTGCTAATATATTCTACCAGTATTTTGGATGGAAAAAGGAAACAAGAGGCAATAAGGATCTTCCTCGCCACGTGGCGAGGCAGAGCCTTATCGCCTCTTGTTTTCTTTCTCTATAGTGGAAGAAAACACCTGTTATAAAGTAAAGTCACATTTTCACTTTCCCTCTACTTTTCATTTACATTTCACTAGAACCCAAAAATCACCCACATAAATGGAGAATGACTATCAAAAAATATACGGACAAGTGTATGATCTATAAATAAAGATTAATTATATCTGGATAAATAGGTTTTTCTTTACACTTTTTGTAGTGAAATTGTATCGGAGCACTCGGTCAATTAGTATATATGATATCTTTGAACTGTGTAAACCTAGACATCACAAGCCACACAACCAGCCTTTTATCATTTATGATTTTCATGATTTTATTTATTTCAGCCATGAACACTTCCTGATTTCATGAGAGCTTAGAGAATAAACCTTTACCATCACTCTCCTTGAAGTGGCTTCTACTTTATAGTCATATACGTGATTACTAAACGTGTAATCCTATGTTCAAACTATTTGTTCAAACCTGCCGAACTTAAAAATCATTAAAAAAAAATTCAAACAATAAGTCTTATCCTTGTTTCTTGAACATCATCTTCATTATGAGAATGGACTAAGTTAATTGACAATGTTGAACCGCCAGTCATAACTTTGTTTGTTCTCTTTCAACCTAGCTCTTGGGATCTTTTTTCCACTAGGTAAAGTTACCACTGTGATGACTTGTCCTAGACCTTAAACATATTCCCTTCTATATCATTTCACTTCCCCTTAAGCTAGGTCCTATGTAAGTGGATCTGACACATTATCATTTGACTTTTATAATCAATCATGATAATTCCACTAGAGAAAAGTTTTCTAATAGTATTATATCACTGTCTTATATGACAAGATTTATCGTTAGATTTCATGCTCCTTGTTGTTTCATCTTAACTATCAATGTATGCAAATTGGTGCCAAAGGTTTGGGTCAATAAGGAATATCTTTCAAGAAATTCTAAAGTTGGTCCGCTTCTTCTCCGGTCTTATCTAAAGCGATAAATTTAGATTCCATTGTAGAACAGGCAATACATGTTTGTTTGGATGATTTTCAAGAGACTGCATTTATATCCACTTGAGAATTTTTCTTTATTTAAACCAGTGATCCAATCTGCATCACTATATTCTTCAGTTACGGCATGATATTTGTTATAATACAAAGTATAGTCTTAGTATATTTTAGATACCCCAAAACTCTTTTCATTTCCATCCAATGAGTTTGATTAGGATTATCCGTGTACCGACTCAATTTATTAATAGCACATGTTATATCTGGTCAAGTACAATTTATGAAATACGTCAAATTTTCCAACACTCTTGCATAGTCTAATTGTGAGTCACTTTCACCTTCATTCTTTTGAAGTGCAAAGCTCACATCTAATGAATTCTTAACAATATTGAAATCGAAATACTTGAACTTGTCAAGTACCTTTTAAATCTAATGAGACTATAACAATGTCAACTCTTGTGGAGTTCTATAAATTCTTATCCCTAATATCACATCACCAACTTCAAGGTTTTTCATATTAAATTTGTTTTATAGCATTCGCTTTGTAGCATTTATTCTAGAACTGTCTCCACTGATGATCAATATGCCATCAATATACAAATAAATAATGACTTTGTGATATGGAGTGTCTCTCATGTAACATATTTATCATATTCATTTATCTTAAATTTTTTTGTTAACATGGTTTGGTCATGTCACTACCTAAGCCAAAACACTGGCTGCGATGAGCATCCTAAACCACTAAGGCCCGAGCACCCTTTCTTTTGTCTGTAAATCATGCACAATGTTCATACCATATATAGAAATACGAAAAACTTAACATAACGGAAACATGGTCAATCTCTAAGTTCAACTGAATAATACAAAATGGAATTCATAAACATCCAATAACACCGAACATCAGTCTACAAAATCTCTAACAAATACGAAATCAACATTTGTCTAAGACTGGGACAAAGCCCCCTGTCGGACCATGAACTAAAACTCAAATGATAATAAAGCATTAAATAAGGCCTTCTGAAACAAAGGAGGCTCACCAACTTCAAACGCCAAATAAGACCAACCTACTGCTTAGTGGTACCCCGGGACTGAGCTTTTGATCTTGATATATAGAGGGTCAATACAAATGTACTAGTATGTGAAACAACCCAAAACAACATATTTTTATACAAAATAGTTGAAAGCACTTCACAATAACAGTGAACACAATATAAGTAAAAATACATGGGCACATTTAATAAATTCCAAATCAAGTCTTGATAACCTTGACTCACTCTTTGCTATTCTTCTAAGCTAGTCGGTACACCCTACAAATCTAAAATTCCATGGGCTATGTGGATCCGCTCTTGACTCGGCAGCCAGGCGTCTAAACCAAGTTAGTCGCCAGGATTAGAGCTGGTGATACCCCCTATGTGAGTACACCATAGGAAATCCCCCCATGTGAGATGTTCTAATCATAAACCTCCCATGTAGGATACAATATCATAAGTCCCGCATCAGCAACTACGATTTCCAATGATGAGCCTTTTCACTCAAATGCCTTCTTTGGGTAACCAACTAGCTCTCTTAAGCCCAACTTTTAGTTCTTTAGAGAAAACATGCTTCATACTTTCAAAACATTCAACATTTATCTTGTTAAGAGCATGTAATCATCGGGTATCGTTATACCCTGACTTGCAAGTCAATCAAATCACATCATATCATATCTGTAGCCTTTTTTATGTATTATCATATCAATGACCACCCATAATTTTAAACCTCAAGTGAAGGAGAGTCTTCCAATAGGTTTTCATTTGAGTTTACATCAAAACACTCTCCTCTCAATAGTATAATCATAAGGTGGTCATGTTATGCTTACATTGTTCAAAACACATAGAAATTGTAATTTTGACACGATAAACATTTTCCATTCAAAAAAAAAACTCTTAACATGTCACAAACCATATCATTCTATGATTATTAGTAAAAGACTCATGTAACACTCTACTTCTGCTAAATGGGACCGCAGGACTAAGTATCAGATCCTACATTATAAGACAATGTAGCCGCCACAAAGGACGGTCAATACCTGGAATGTCTTGGTATGCAGAACTAACCAAAAATAATATATATTCCATATAAAATAGTCGAGAGCATTAACAAAACAATTTAACATAATAGATATCAAAAACACAGGGGCAAAATTCAAGATCTTCAAAACATCCTTGTAAGTCATGACTCAACTCTTTATTTTACTTCTGAGTAAGATGGTACACCTTACAAAACATAAATACTCACGAGCTATATGGGTCCACCATTAAATCGAAGGCCAAGCCCCAAATTCGAGTTTTCTACAAGGATTGGATTATCATGAAAAGGCATGCCCAACTTGCCGACATACCATGTTATCCCACTTGCTGAATAACATATAAAAACTCATATCGGCAATATACAATTTTGGGTTATGAGTTATCTGAACTCAATCCTTCTCGGGTAACCAACTAGTTTTCTTTAAGCCCAATTTTAGTCCTTTAAAATCATAGTTCATGCTTTTAAAATATTTATCTCTTTTATGTTAAGGGCATCTTGTGATTGGTATCGTCATAGTTAGACTTGCAATCCATATCATGTCATGTCATAATCATAGCCCCTTTCATTCAAAAATCATGTTGGTGACCACCCAAAAGAGTCAAACATCACAGAAGAGAGTTCTTATTTCAAAACACATGAAAACTTATGCAAAATACTCTCTTTCAATACTTTATCATGTGGCGGACAACCCTTTCATAAAACATAGGTAATTCTTTTAATTAATAATAAACAATTGTAAACAAGAAAAATACCCTCTCATCGTATCATGAACAATGTCAACCCATAATGATAGTAAAGAATTTACTCCCAAGTTTGTAATTCATGCATTTGAGTAACCCACAACACATTAAGACAATGAATTTCATTACAACGGAGGGAATTT
This sequence comes from Capsicum annuum, assembly GCF_002878395.1. Lineage (NCBI taxonomy): Eukaryota > Viridiplantae > Streptophyta > Magnoliopsida > Solanales > Solanaceae > Capsicum > Capsicum annuum. The sequence continues at coordinate 65,841 of NW_025855331.1, forward strand.
CGTAAATTATGCTCTCATACAACTTCTAAAAACTCATATCATTCATGCAAATGAATATAATTCATGTTTAGTAAAAAAAAAAACCCATAGGTTAAACAAGATTTCATCATAAAACAAGGTTCCCAATGTATGATCTTTAACAATTTCAAAAATTCATGATATGTACATAAATATATACTTTAAAGCTTGTAAAAACGTTAAATCTTACACCCATGAGATTTAGGATAGTCCTACATACCTTTTGATGGAGAAAAATCAAAGAGAGCGTAGAGAAATTGAACCCCTGAAGCTTGAATTCCTTAACCCTAGGTAGTTTCTCCCCTTTTAATTTAGGAAAGATGATTTGGTGCTTTTAGAAGAGAAAATAATGTGTTTAAGGTTTTATATTCATCCAAATAGGGTTAGGAATGGTAATGGGATGATAAAAGACCTTTATGCCCTTAAAATAAATCAAACGAAACACTTTTTGATACCCCAGATAGGCTATGCATCGCATGGCCAAAGCAAACCTTAAATGGCCATTGCATAGATGAGGCAGTGTGCTTAAGCGATTGCTTTACGGCACATGGCCATCGACACCCTGGACAGTGCCTTATTCAAACACTCACAACTTTTAACTTCAGACTTAGATTGACAAATAACCAGTAGCATTGGAAAGAAAACTTGAAGGGCTTTAATTTGATATATATTAGGCCACATAAATCTTTATATCCAAGGAGAAATGGTCTCTGGAAGTTGACCCATGAGAAATTGTCACCTAAAAGTCAATCGATAGGAAAGTGCTCAACTCAACTTTTGAGATAGGAGATTTTTACGACATACATTCATCTCCAAGGATGTTTCCACACTAAGTAAATGTTATTCACTCATATATATAATAGAAACCCTTAGGTTTGGGTCTACAAATGTACGGTTTAACATTAGCCCAAAAATGCAGGATGTTACATTATCTCCCCCTTAGGTCATTCATCCTCGAATGATGGATAGGAACTTGTTGAAGATCTAAAAGTATGGAATAAAGAACGTAACCTCACATTGAATATTTTTCCACAACAAAATATGCAAAGGTTTCAAAAGAGTTTTATGATAACTCCTAGTGAATCATGTAAGCATGAAGTGTGAGATAATAATAATTGACATAGATATGACCTTGCACGTAAGTTCTAGGGATCATGATCATCACAACACATGGTATGAGATTATTTGGAGATCATAGGCCTGATTTACATCAGTACTAATCATGAAATAAGATTCCGTAGGAGATAAGAAATAGAAGCATTCTCTACCTTACAAGATACAACCAATAGACCTAAAACTTAGAGACACTACTCAACTATGACCCAAACAATAAATAACATACTTCATCATTTCCAACTTACAATTCTCCCATAACATATCTAACCACAAGAGTTTGAGTCCTGATGTATAGTACTTTAATGTTGAAGCCTAACCCGAAGTTAAAAGGTGCTAACTTAAGCTATGAGACCCTGTACTCTACCTCCCACTAAGAATATCACCTTACCTCATCACTGTAATCCAACAACTTCATGTCTTAATTTAAGGAGTACTAACCACATAGAACATTGGTTGCATTTTCATCAATCACAACATCCAAGCCTATCATTACTACACCCACTTCATGGATCTCCCTACTAAGACCACAAAATTCAGTCACTCTCATAAATATTTTCACCACATATCTCCTTCCTAACTATTTCACACAACGAAAGTTCATCTCATTCTTTCCCTATTACCTATAACCTTAGTTCGAGAAGTACATCAAAATTTTCATATTCAACAACATCTACTCCCCTACCTAAGACATTACTATGCTTCCTCAAATACCATCATACTAACATATGAAGGGTCATTGAGGGACACAAGCATAAGCATCATGAATGGGGAAATAGTATTTAATTATAACTCATACTTGTTGCACTACCTAAAGTAGGGCATGAAATGCCAGGTGTGATACAATAGGCATGAAGTACTTCATACATTAGATGTCTAGATCATAAATAGAGAGTCATTATTATAAACATAGTATAATGAGTTCGTAGGACTAAGCTTATGGTGAGAAACATGAGCACATATATCATGAATTGTATAACCTAAGACAAGAATTTATAAAGTTAATGATTGAGACAAAACTTGATACTTGAAGCTATTGCTTCTCATTTTCAGAATTGAGATAGTCATGAGTTTGCATAAACTTTATCACTTTGGTCCCAACTCAACATAAAATGAATCGGTAACATATAGAAAGCATAGTTCCTTGAAACTAAAAATGATATGAGACATGGACCTATAGGTCATGAGCATCACAACATAGAGCTTGAACACTAGAAATATTGGATTACTGAGAGACACTATTGTTTCTAGTTTGGAGGTCAGAACGTGGACATAAGTGCATAAAGAACGTGAATCATAGGCATAGGCATGACTTGAATACATAAGATATTAGCAGAATGACCTCTTAAATTAAAGTAGGAGGAGCTTGCTTGAATAGGAATAGATTTATCATGAATCTTTCCAGAAATTTGCCACCATGAGAAAAATTCGAGAACAACCTTAACTCATCATCTCCCCCTTAGATCAAAGTCACAATACACTTTAGGACATATCCTCTCATTAAATCTACAAGCACAACACTCAACACAAGGGGTATCACCATACACATAAACACTAAACTCCCCCTGATAAACTATACTCTAACGGCATTGCTTTTTGGGTATGCTACTCTAACTTTTGCTAATGTCTATAGCCATTGCCTACAACTCACTGTGTCATGAGCATACACATCCTTACTCCTTATCACATAAAAAAATTCCACTCTCCGCTACTTAATATTCTAATATTAGACCTCTAATCACATAACTTACAACTTAATAAAATTTGTAAAACTATACCAAAGGTCCATATTGCCTACCTATATTACCTTAATTCAACTCTAAAGAACAACGTACAACAACTCCTCAAACTTCTCCATACAACAAAATTCAAGAACATGAACTAGGTACACATGACACTTAAACATATAAGACCTTATCTAACAACATGTTACCTGGGGGTTCGACTCATTCTTATATACTTAACACTCTTATGCACTTAATAATTCAACCACAATTCATCATTTTAACACTAGTCTCATGTATATATAAATATATCACAATTATCCACTCTTTTTATCTCATGTATAATAAATATATCACTACTATCCACTCATTTTATCATAAGTTACCATCCTAGGCTATTGCACACATCAAATCAAGCCCACTACTTACTCCCACAAAACATGCATCATTAATCTTAAGCTATTATTCTTACCACCAAAATTCACATCCAAAGTTCAAGCCTATTGTCTAGAACCAATCATATATCATTGATGAGGCATGCCATCTATTATACTAATGAGGAAAGCAACCCAAATATCACATTTCACTTAACTATGACCTACAATCACATCCCCTCCATGACATTACTATTACACCTCAAAATTTACTACATACCTTCTCACGTATAGTGCTAGTTTACAACTACTAGAAAAAGACAATCAAGTGGGGTAAAGTCATATAATAAGGGTAGTCGATCTTAATCTTATAATATAACCCATTATGGTCTTATCCACATATTCTACTTTCTCACATTAAATCTACTTACCCATGCATACACTCCCACTATCTTTAAGTCCCATATACACTAATGAGTCTCTACCCATAACTTATTGACTAATCTACCATTTTTTATTCACAACCTATAAATGATTTCTACAACTATTATAACTATCCATTCTGAGATCCTTTCCTATTTTGAATAAATAACAATCATAGCTAATCACTTCCTTCACAGACTACTATACAATCTATAAATCTTGCTACAACATTCGTCTATCATAATAAAATGGAAACCCATACCTCAATCAAAGGTTATACGACTAAAACTAGCTTTTTTTATACAAAAGTCACCCTCACTCTACTTCTAAACTTGTGACTTCATATCACTAACTTTTGGACCATCTTACTACCAATAGGTCATGACACCTTAACATATACTACTACTCGGGTGGAAATATTATTCCAATATTCTGCTATATATCTTTACCCTTAAGCATGACATCTGCAATAAGGATTCTGAAAGAAATTGAATACACTTTGTTCCTCAGGCTAAAAATCATGATTGCATTAAGATAAAGGTATACACTAAAATTAATACACTTTGAAGCACTAAAAAACTCCTCTCAAGTCTTTGTGCAACTTCTTAACCCTTTTGATGACTAAATAGAAAAGGACCACATTACTTAGACACTAAGCTTTTGCGCTTGTATCATCTCGACAATGAGACGTGGCCAATAGAATTAGAACAAGGAAGGAAATTGAATAACTTTCATAAGTATGACACGATAGCACAAACTAGAGTATGAAAGAATGGAAAACATCTCCTAAATGCCTCATAGCTTCCTTCTTATAAGTATGGCACATTACATACCCATAAAAAGGACTCTACTTGACATAACTTTGTAGACACCCTAGGACCATGAATCGTGATCTTATACCAAGCTTGTCATGACCCTAGATGAGGCCCTGGCCGTGAAGAGCATCCCGAACCACAAAGGCCCAAGATATTCCTTATCATGTAATCATAAGCATAACTCATAGATAAATCAAAGTGCGGAAGACATAAAAAAATTCAAGGGAAATTTATAATAAAAATTATTTCAATAATATATGACAACACAATACTCAACTTCTATCTATGAAGCCTCTACTGAACACTAACTATCTAGGCTGGGAAAAAGCCCTTCGATCGAACCATAAAATAACTGAAAACTATCACATTATAAGGTGCCTTCCAAAGTAAGGGAGGCTCACCAACTCTAACTCATGAAACACTATATTACTATTGAACGGGACCACAGAACTAAACTTCGGATCCTACATTATAAGACTATAAAGCTTTCACGAAGGACGGTCAATACTTGGAATGTATTGGTATACAGAAATAACCAAAAATAATATATATTCCATATAAAATAGTCGAGGACATTAAGAAAACAATTTAACTTAATAGATATCAAAAACACATGGGCATAATTCAAGAGCTTCAAAACATTCCTGTAAGTTATGACTCAACTCTTTGTTTTACTTCTGAGTTAGATGGTACACCATACAAAACATGAATACCCACGGGATATATTGGTCTTCTATTAACTCGGTAGACAAGCCCCCAATCTGAGTTTTCCTCAAGGATTGGAGTATCATGAAAAGGTATGCCCAACTTGCCAATACACCATGTTATCCCACTTGCCGAGTAACATATAAAAACTCATATCGGCAAAACACCATTTTGGGCTATGAGTTATCTGAACTAAAGCCATCTTTGGATAACCAACTAGCTCTATTTAAACCCAATTTTAGTTCTTTAAAACCATTGATATGGGTACAAAGAGCTCAAGACCATTTACAAGGAGCCAAGCTCAGGAATGGCAAATCTTCAAGGCTAGTTCATGAAGATGGACATATGTGAGTATGTCATGAATCTATCCAAGGGAGTGCACATATTTAAGCGTGAAGAAGGGCTTTGAAACACTCTAAAAGCGCCCCTATCTTACACTCCATGGGCGCCCCCTTCATTAAGGGTCTTTTGAATATTTCATCTTTTGTTATGTAATAGAGTATAAGTAGGCTAATATCAGGTCATTTACTCTTTATTTATTGAATAATGTTGAAGGAAATCATCTCTTGAGAGAGAGTGTAACAAAATATAACTAGGGTAGCACTTATTGTGGAATCACTAGTGTTACATTTTGGCTTAGAAACTTGGGTTCTTAAGTAGTGGATTCCCTCTTGGCTTCAAGAGTATTATGTTACTATTATTGGTCTTAGGGGTCTTAGGATTTGATGCATCCTTTGATTTTTAAGTTATTGTAATAGTGTATGTCTCACTACCTATCCTTTACTTTCTTGTAATAGTTTTGGTGTTTGCCTCTTGTTATATTGACAAACTACTATGTACCTTTAAAACTGAGACCTCAATAGACCACTTTTCCCCCAACTTGACCAAGTCCAACAAAAAGTACTTAGAATCTAAATGCCATCACAAAACTCGAACCCTCCTACCCAAGCTCCACTTAACCAAAGTCCTCAAATTGCACTAAATCAAATTCCTCCATTCCAAGCTCCACCAAACCAAAACCGACCCATCCATGTAAAGAAATAATGTAGAGAGGAACATGAAAGGTATGGAACTTATAATTATGCTTACATGATGGAAGAAGAGATGAGAGAAAGATATAGGGATCCAAGAGGATACCCAGGGCATGGAGTAAGAGTGGGTCAATAAAATCAATGAAGAAACTACCACCAAGATAGAGATGTGGGTATCAACTCTATCAAAATAATTCTTCCCATTTTCAAAAAAGAGAATGATCCTAAATCTTATCTTGTATGGGAATTATCATGTGATATGATCTTCCAAGTTAATGACCTCACCAAAGAAAAAAAGAGTTGTTATGCTATGGCTCACTTTGAAGGGTATGCCAACACATAGTGGGAGTATGTTAAGAGTTTTGGGAATGAATTGATAAAGATATAACCCCCTCCTTAGTTTAGATTGAAGAACCTTATGAGGCAAAGGTACCCTAGACCTATAGGCATGATCTCCTTGCCAAGTTGTACAATTTGAGGCAAGGTAGCAAGAGTGTCATGGCTTACTATGATGAGTTCCAACAATTGATGTTGAATCTTGATCACCGAGAAGAACAAGTGAGTCATGACATTGTACATTTCAAGGTTGGGTTGAATAAAGACATCTCTAAAAACATGACTCTTCACAAGTTTGACACTATAGATAGAATCTTCCAAGCAGTATTAAAGGTTGAAAGGGAGCTCAAGGAAAGGTCTGGTTACAAATACAAGGGACATTTTTCCTCGGGTTGGCACAAGAAAAAGGATTCCTCATTCAATGCCAATTAACCTAAGACCAAAGATATTTAACCCGAGGCCAAGGCTGTCAAAAGATACCCTCCAAGAAATGAAGGTAAACCTAATTCTCCTTCTCACTCTAAGGGACTTCAATGCTTCAAATATCAAGGGTCGGGACACAAGGCTAGTGAATGTCCAAATCATAGAAATTAAATCCTTAGGAAGGGGAAATTATACTATCTTGAAGAAGAGGTGGGGATTGAATCAGATGAGAATGATGACAGATCTCAAGATAAAGAGCAAGAAGAAACTGAGGAGCAAACTAAAGAAGGTGAAAAAGATATTTGGTCACATGATGTAAGTGAGAGGTGCATAGTCTTATGGTTAGAAGATCCATGATTAGTAAGGCTTTGGTTGATCTGAGTCAAAGGGAGAATCTTTTTTATACCAAATGCCTTATTAAAGGAGGTGTGTTCTCAATGATCATTGATAATGGTAGTTGTGTTAATATTGCTAGTGCTGCCATGGTTGACATATTGAAACTACCCACTACCCCCCATGCAACTCCTTATAAGCTTCAATGGTTGAATACATGTGGAGAGTTAAAGGTAACCCGACAAGTAATGATTTGATTTAAGTTAGGGAATAATCAAGATGAGTTACTTTGTGATGTGATCCCTATGCAAGATTGTCACTTATTGTTGGGAAGGCCGTGGCAATTTGATAGGTCTAACAAGAATGATGGAAGAACTAATAGGTACACCCTTAAACTCAATAGCTGAAAGTTTACACTCCACCCTCTCTCACTATCTCAAGTGAGTGAATTCCACCAACAAATAAGGGAGTTGAAGGAAAAAAAGAAGAGTGATAGGGAAGAGAAAGATGAGAGTAGGGGAGGAAACAATGCTACCGAAGAGAAATAAACACTTAATTATGGGACTTTCCCACAAAAGACCCTTGTTACTCACTAACCTAGATACCAGTATTTTACCTAGTATCAGTTCTTCTTGTGTGCAGGTTCAAAGATATGTATTTCCAAAGGAGGATCCAAGGAGAGTTTCTTACAAACACCCACTTGATTACCTAGATGAGTCCTTGTCTAAGAATCCCAACTTTGGGAAAGGGATGAAGGACTATCGTGACACATCCTAAGGTGTGAATTTGAGGTCCAATTCCTTTCTATATAGAGAGTATGATACGGTACAAAGAGCTCAAGACCATTTACAAGGAGCCAAGCTCAGGAATTGAAAATCTCTAAGGCTAATTCATGAAGATGGACATATGTGAGTGTGTCATGAATCCATCCAAGGGAGTGTACATTTTGAAGTGTGAAGAAGGGCTTTGAAACACTCCAAAACTACCCCTAGATACTCCAAGGGTGCCCCATTCATTAAGGTGTCTTTTATATATTTCATATTTTGTTATGCTATAGACTATAAGTAGGCTATTATTAGGTCATTTACTCTTTAGTTGTTGAATTATATTGAAAGAACTCATCTCATGAGAGAGAGTGTAGAAAAACCGTAAGTAGGGTCGCACTTAGTGTGGAATCACTAGTATTGCATTTTGGCTTAGAAACTTAGGTTCTTGAGTGATGGATGCCCTCTTGGGTTCAAGTAAGAGTGTGGTTTTACTATTATTGGTCTTAGGGGTCCTAGGATTTGATACATCCTTTTGTTCTTAAGGTCTTGTAATAGTGTATGTCTCACCACCTATTCTTTACTTTCTTGTAATTATTTTGGTGTTTGCCTCTTGTTATATTAAAATCGGTTGGTGTCTTATTTCCTTAGCTAGTTTTCATACTGTTATTTTGTGTTGTTGTTTATGTCGTGGTGTTTTTATCACTTGTTTCTGTGTTTCCATAGTTAGTTTGTATCAACAATGCTTCATCCTTTTAAAATATTTATCTCTTTCATGTTAAGGGCATCTCGTGATCGGTATCGTCATACCTAGACTTGCAATCCATATCATGTCAGATCATAATCATGGCCACTTTCATTCTAAAATCATTTAGATGATCACCCAAAAGATTCAAATATCACATAAGAGAGTTCATATTTCAAAACATATGTAAAATACTCCCTTTTAATAATTTATCATGTGGAGGCCAATTCTTTCCAAAAAAACACATGCAATTTTTTCAATTAACAAATAAACAATTGTAAACAAGAAAAATACCCTCTCAGCGTATCATGAACAATGTCAACCCATAATGATAGTAAAGAATTTACTCTCAAGCTTGTAATTCATGCATTTGAACAACCCACAACACATTAAGACAATGGATTTCATAACAAGAAAGGGAATTTCGTAAATCATTGTAACACCCCGTAGTCGTAACACTCTTTTAATGTGTCAAATATTACCTTTAGGACCCCCGTAGTGATGGTATATCATGTTTTGACGTTGGGGGAGGTGTTGGGGGTGTTTTGGGACCTCAAAACTAAGTAGGCGTCGCAAATTAGAGCCTAAGCGATGGCTAGGCATCGCATTGCCATCGCCTACCGCCACTCGAATGGATAGGCAATGGTATAGGCATCGCCTACCTTGTTCTAGGCAATGGGCAAGGTGTCGCCCACATTATAGCTATGCCATGGGCTAAGCGTCGCCCATTGATGGCTAGGCCATGGGCTGGGCGCCGCATGGCCAATGTTTTATGGCATAGGGGCTCCGTTTTTGAGTTATTCCAAAGGTAAAAAAAGTCTTTTTACATTCCATAACCATGCCTAATAATCTTTACACGAAATTAAGGTCCTATTAACACTCGCAAATGAGCACAAGAGGAGAAAAACAACTTAGGGTTTGAGCATTCAAGATAAAAGGATCAATTTCTTCATGATTTCTTCATCATTAAGGTACGTGGGGCTATCCTAAATATCATGGGCATAATTTTTATGATTTTTACAAGCTTTAAAGTTATATATGCATATATATGTAATGATTTTGAGAAATTATTTTGAGTGCATGCATCATAGACCCAATTCGATGAAAGTATGTAATTGTCATGGGGGTTTTTTCCATAAGATTGATTTATAATCTCATGCATATGTGATTTGAGTTCAAAAATTTATTTATGAATTTGATTTGTGAAATTCCCGTCCCCATGAAAAAAATATGGTCTTTGCATGGCATGAATTGTGAATTGTTTTGAGAGCATGACTTAAGAGCCCCTTTTTTATCATGAGATTTATGTATAACCAATGTTGGGACTGGTTTATGAATGATGAAAACTCTTGAGTTTAAATGCATCTTTAACCACTATGCATTGTTGTTGTCATGCTTTCAAAAGGGGGATGTCTTATGCTGAAGGATTTTATGTCTTAATTGAAAGAAATGCATCCGCTGAATAAATGAATTGGCCACCATGTGTTAAAGATTTATAAAGAGTGTATGTTGCATGAGTTTACATATGCTTTTGAAAATAAGAACTTTCGTGTGACTTAATAAAATCTTTTGGGTGGTCATATGTATGTTTTCAAATAAGAAAGGCAGTAGAGATGATGTGGTATGAAATGAAGGACTTGCAATTCTGGGTATGATGATACCCTATTATGATGTACCCTAAACAGAATAAGCAAAAAACTGTTTATAAGAAGTAAGTATGTTTTTAAGAGGCTAAAATTGGGATGAAAGAGAGTTAGATGATTACTCAAAGAAGGCACGAGTTTAGATAACTCATTGCCCAAAATTGCATTTTGCCGACACGGGTTGTATTTTTGCCCTGAAATAGGGGATTGTACACTGGTGATGGCCTTATGGCATAGCAGAGAGTAGATACTCCAAACCTTATGGAAAACTTAGGTTGGGGGCCTAGCCGCCAAGTCAAGGACAGATTCCATATAGCCCGTGGGATTGTAGAAATGTAGGGTATACCATCTAGCTCAAAAGTAAGACAAAGAGTAGAGTCATGATTCCAAGAAAATATTTTGAAGCTTATCAAATTATGTCCATGTATTTTCAAATGTTTTATGTTGATATGTTTTTATGAAATGCTCTCACTTATGTTGTATAAAAATATATTTTGTTTTGGGGTTTTTCTACGTACCAGTATTTTTGAGTATTGACCCCCTATATTTCAGGTTCTAAGGCTCAGTCCCGTGATCCATCATATCAATTGTTCATATTGGATAATGACAGAGTTGGTGAGCCATCTATTTTTTGAAAGGCATGTTATTCATATATTTATCTAAATCATTTTATAGTCCAGCCGAGGGCCTTGTCCCGGTTTAGATAGCTAGTATTCGGTAGAGGCTTCGTGACGGTATTTGAAGTGTTATGTTGTCATATATTATTGACATATTCTGGGTTATAAGTTCCCATTGAACACTATTATATCTTCCGCACTTTGATTTTGTATGGATTATGCTGAAGATAGTATGCTAAGGGGTCTCTCAAGCTTCTAAGGTTCGGGAGTCCATCACGGCCAGGACCTCATTTTGGATCATGACAATCATGCTCTCATATAACTTCTAAAAACTCATATAGTTCATACACATGAATATAATTCAAGTTTAGGGAAAACCCCCATAGTTTAAATAAGATTTTATCATAAAACAGGGTTCCTAATGCATGATCTTTAACAATTTCAAAAAATCATAATACGTACATACATATATACTTTAAAGCTTGTAAAAATATTAAATCTTATGCCCATGAGGTTTAGGATAGTCCCACATACGTTTTGATGGAAAAAAATTGAAGAGAGTGTAGAGAAATTGGACCCCCAAAACTTGAATTCTTTAATCCTAGGTAGTTTATACCGTTTTGATTTAGGGAGGATGATTTGGGGATTTATAAGAGAAAATAATGTGTTTAAGGTTTAATATTCATCCAACGAGGGTTAGGAATGGTTATGGGATGATAAAATACCTTTATACCCTTAAAATAAATCAAACGGAACATTTTTTGATGCCCCAAATAGGCTATGCATCACATGGAAAAAGTAAACCTTAAATTTCCATTGCATAACTGAGGCAGTGTGCTTAGGCGATTGCTTTGCAGCGCATGGCCATCGCACACCCTGGACAGTTCCTTATTCAAATATTTATAACTTTTGACTCTGGACTAGGATTGATGAATGGTCAGTGGCATTGGAAAGTGTACTCGAAGGGATTTAATTTGATATATAGTAGGACATATAAATCTTTACATCCAAGGATAAATGGTCTCTAGTATTTGACCCATGCAAAATCGTCAACTAAAAGTCAATCGGTAGGAAAGTGCTCAACTTAACTTTTGAGCTAGGAGATTTTTACGATGTATATTGATCTCCAAGGATGTCACCATACTAATTAAATGTTATTCATTATTATATCTAAATATAAACCATTGGTTTTGAGTCTATAAATGTAGGAAAGACTGTTCAATGTTAGCCTAAAAGTGTGGGGTATTACAAAAACTCCTTCACAAAAGTTTAGGTCATTGTTAACTATTTATGAAACATGTACCTTTGCATTATTTGGTGCTGATACAACTAGCTTTAAGAAAGATTTAACGGAAATGGAATGGAGGTGCGCAATAGAAGAAAAACTTAAGGCAATAAGGAATAATGGAACATGGGACTTGGTGGACCTTCTAGCTGGAAAAATGTTATCAAATTGAAATGGGCATTTAAGAAAAAATACCATGTTGATGGAGCGTGCAAAAACACAAAGCCTGACTGGTTGCAAAAGGATATTGGCAGAAACAAGGTATTGACTTTGATGAGGCTTTATCTCCAGTTGCTCATTTTAAAATAGTAAGAATCCTTTGAACTTTGGTAGTACAATTAAAATATGAGATCTATCAATTTGATATTAAGTCTGCATTCATTAATGGTGATTTGGAAGAAGAAGTGTATGTGACACAACCAAATGGTTATGTGGAGAAAAGAAAGGAGAACAAAGTATATAAGCTAAGTTGAAGAAAGCACTCTATGGGCTCAAACAAGCTCCTCGCACATGGTATAGAAAAATTGAATCACATTTCAAAGACAATGGATTTGATAAAAGTAAGAACGAACCAACTTTATATGTGAAGAAACATAAAAAAAGATGATCTTTTGTTGGTGTTTTTGTACGTTGATGATATGATATTTATATGTCCTCATCTCACTCTCTTGTATGTGATTTCAAATCTTGTATGATGAAAATTTAGAAATGACTAATATGGGAGTGTTGCACTATTTTCTTGGACTAGAAGTGAAACGGGACGAAGATGCAATTTTCATTTCACAAAGGAAGTCTTTCATTGATCTTCTCAAAAGATTCAATTTTCTTAGTTGAAAAAGAGTGGCTACTCCTATGAATATAAATGAGAAGCTACAACTTGATGATGATATTGAAATAGCTGATGGAAGTTATTTTAGAAGATTAATTGGAGAGTTAATTTATTTAATACACACTCGTCCCGATATGTCATTTTTTGTTGGAATAATGTCACGGTTTAAGCATAGCCCTTCAACTTGGAGCATCTAAGAAAGTCTTGTGCTATGTTTCTGGAACTACAGGATTTGGAGTATGGTACTTTCGAAGTTCCAATTTTTATCTCTATGGCTATTCAGATATTGATTGGGTAAGGTGTTTGGATGATAAAAAGAGTGTTTTGGGAACCTTTTCACTCTATGTTCTGTTGTTATTACTTGGAGCTCAAAGAAACAACCAAGAGAAGAATTGTCTACTTTCAAGGTTGAATATGTCGCAGCAAAATCTTCAACATGCCAAGCATTGTGGCTCAGGAAAATACTTGTTAATCTTCACCAAGAACAAAATGGGGCAACACAAATTTTCTGCGATAATCTTTCAGCAAATGTAATGGCTAAAAATATTGTTTATCATGAAAGATCGAAGCACATAGATATTCGGCACCATTTCATCTGTGAATTCATAGAAGAAGGGTTGATTGAGTTGAAGGATTGTAGCACCGAAGCACAAGTGGCAGATATTCTTACTAAAACACTTCCTCGAGTAAAGTACAATTACTTTTTATTATGCCTTAGCGTATGTGATTTTGAATCAAGGGGGGTGTTTAGGATTGATTTAAAGCCTATTTATGTAAGTTACTGGATAGGATAATTATTATTATTTGTTGAATATGTCTTTCACTAGAGTTGAAAGAGTCTTTGTCAGGTAGGGGTAGACCTACGTTAATTTTTGCACCCACTAAACTCGATGCGAAATAGGTATAATTACATAGAATAAATATAAAAATATGTATAAAGGATATAAAATCATCCACTAAAACAAAAATTTGGTTGGGTACACTAGCATTTAGGTTGATCTTAAGGTTCTCTACTAGAAGGAGCAACCTGGGTTAGAACCTCGTTGAGGTGATTTTTTATTTTTTAGCTTTTTAATTTTTTAAGCACCCACGATCCTTAAATCCCAGGTCCTCCACTATTGTCAGGTTGATATTTTTTCTTATTTAGTTGCTATTTATTCTAGTATGTTTCCTAGTTTAGTCAAATGGAGTCTTGGATCTTTCAGAGTTTGTAAGCCTATAAAAGGTGGAGACTCCAGTTAATAAAATAATACTCTTCTAAAAGAAATTTCCTTCATCTTCTTTGCTCAACTCTTATGTTTCTAGTCGAAGAACTCTCTTTTTTATACCGCCGAATTCACCATAGTTGACTCCTTCTATTGCAGGAAAATTCCCACTATAGTTGGTTTGGCATACAAAACTTACCCTCAATGACAGAAAGGGTCATTACATTTTTTTAGAAGGTTCGAATGTTAAACGCTCCCTTACAAAGAATACACAGTAAAAATTCCTTGAAACTGTTAAAGTGTAACACCCCGTATTTTCAGTCTTGAGTTTAAACCGTCTTTCCTACGTATATAGACTCGAACCCAATGGTTTCTACTTATAAATAGGTGCGAATAATGATTATTTAGGGTGGAAACATCTTAAGATATGGATTGGAGTCTTAAATATCTCCTAGCTCAAAGTTAAGTTGAGCAACTTTCTTATCTATTGAGTTTTAGTATACAATTTTTCTTGAGTCAATTTTCAACAACCATTACTCATAGAATATAATGAGTTTGGTTCATTATATATCAACTTAAATCTCTTTGAGTCTTCTTTCCAACTTCACTTGTCGTTTGTCAATTTGAGTTCCAAATCAAAAGTTATGAGTGTTTTAGTAAGATACTGTCCAAGATTTGCGATCGGAGTCGCGAGGCAATGTTGGAGCACCATGTTTGGGGTCGAGAGGCAAAGATCCTGCTCTTCATTTGGGTCTTCAGCGTAAATCCCCTTTCCCAGACGTTAAAACATGTTTTTTCCACATTAAATCAAGGGCAAAATAGTCATTTAACCCTCTATAACTCCCTCAATCTGTCATATAACCCTAACATTGTCCCAAGACCAATTCAAAGCCCCTAAACCCTTATTATCTCCCTCTCAAGAACATCAAAAGGTATTTCTTAATTGTAAAGCATGTAGATTCCTAACTCATGGTTATTCTTTATTTTTCTCCGTCAAAGGTATGTAGGACTATCCTAACTCTCATGAGCGTAAGTTTAATGTTTTTAACAAGTTTTAAAAATGTATATGTATGTATATGTAATGAGTTTTAAAATTATTTGAAAAGCATGCATCATGAACCCATGTTTAATGAAATTATGTAATTACAGGGGGGGTTTTCCATGAACTTTTGTTATATTCATGTGTTCATATGTTATGAGTTTTGAAAAGTGATTTAAGAGCATGATTTATGAAATTTCCTTCACATGATGAAATTTATTGTCTTAACATGTTATGGGTTGTTCAAATGGATGATTTAAAATCTTGAGTTTAAATGCTTACTATCACTAATGGATTTTGAAGTGGATTTGAGAGCAGGAACTATAAGTCTCCATTTTTTAATCATGAGATTCATCTGTGACTAGTGTTGGAGTTGTTTTATGAATGATGATAAACTTGAGTTTTAAATGCCTCTTTATCTATTATGCATGGTTATTTTACATGTTTTTAAAAAGGTGATTATTATTCTAAATGCTCTTGTTTTCTAATGAAGAATTGCATGTGTTTTATGTAAGAAATGGCCACCACATGTTAAAGTATTGAAAAGAGAGTGTTTTTCATAAGTTTCATATGTTATTTAAAATAAAAACTCTCATGTGATGTTTAAATCTTTTGGTGGTTATTAACGTGTGTTTGAATGAAAGAGCTATGATTATGACATGACATCATATGGGTAGCAAGTTTAGATATGACGATACCTATCACGGAATGCCCTTAACATGAAAGAAATGAAGGTTTAAAAGCGTGAGGCATGGTTTTAAAGGACTAAAACTGGGCTTAAAGAGAGATAAATAGTTACCCGAAGAAGGCATGAGTTCAAATAATTCATAGCCCAAAATTGTGTTTTGCCGATACGGGTTTTATGATATGTTATTTAGCTAGTGGGATAACATGGTATGTCGGCAAGTTGGGAATACTTTTTCATGATACTCCAATCCTTGCGGCAAACTCGAATTGAGGGATTGACTGACAAGTTAATGGCGGACCCATATGGCCCGTGGGTAATCATGTTTATATGGTGTACTATCTAGCTCAGAAGTAAGGTAAAGAGTTGAGTCAAAATTTTACATGCATGAATTGAAGCTCTTTATATTATATGCCCATGTGTTTTTATATATATTATGATAAATGGTTTTCACAATGCTCTCGATTATCTTACATGAAATATACGTAATTTTTGAATTATTCTGCATACCAATACTTTCCAAGTATTGACCCTTATAATGTAGGTTCTAAGGCACAGTCCCATGGTCCATCACATCAGTAGAACATTTGGGATAATGACAGAGTTGGTGAACCATCCATCTTTCTGAGGGCATTTATTTATATGTTGACTTTCTTTAGTTTATGATCCAGCTGAGGGCCTTGTCCCAGCCTAGACAGATAGTATTTAGTAGAGGCTTCGTAGATGAGATTTGAGTATTGTACTGTTATAACTTGTTGACACAGTTTGATTATGAGTTTCCCTTGAATGTCATTATATCTTCTGTACTTTGATTTATGTATGGATTATGCAATGATAGTATGCTAAGGGTCTCTCGGGCCTTCGTGGTTCGGGATGCCCGTGGCGGCCAGGGCCTCGGCTTGGATCGTGACATAAAGACATTTGCAAATTACTTGAAAATAACTAATTCTCTATTAAACAAACGTGCAAGAACTTTCTCTTTGCTTTCCCTGGATAGCAAGATTCTTTTACTTCTTCAATTGATTCAGCTTCTCCTATATATTGTTGCATCTTCTAATTCTATATTATAACTTTTGTAGTTCTACTTTCAGTTTGATAGCTTAATTAGTTCAATGCTGCCTATGGTTGTTGTGCTGGTATTGGTAAATATTTGACGTGGTATTGGCCATGTTTAGCGTGACAATCTTCAGAACTTGGCACTGTTTAATGACATTTCAGCTTGACCTCATACTAATTGACCAACAATATATACTTATTTATTGGCTTTTTACCTGAAATTTGCATAACACGTTTGATTCACAAACGAACAGGTTCCAAAGAAAAGCCAAACAATGAAGAGAGAGAGAGAGACATCATAAGATAAATCAACTGATCACATTATGCTATATTAAACTGTGTCTAAGAAAGCTCATAAAATGATTCTTAATTACACAAATAAAGGATGTGCTAGATTAATAATGAGGTCCAGGGGGTAATGTGTCAGAAAGGAAGTGAGAAATAAGAGAAAGGGCTCTGGCAGGTTGGTAACTTGGAACTTCATGTCCTGCTCCTCTTACTGTTGCAAATGTTAGACCTCCTTTGTATGTCTCAACATATCCTCCAACCTGCAATATATATATATATATATATCAAAATTAAAATAATTAATTTAATTTCATTATGTTATAACATTGAGAAACATTGGATCAAATTTTTTGGTTTGTTGAGCGATGTTTTTTCTTTTTGGTTTTACCTCTCCTCCATTCAACCAATAGCGCCAAGGTTGATCAACTGTAAGGTTCATTGCTTGTATAGATCTCTTTGAAGAAGTTACAGGCACCCTTCCATCTGTATCACCACTGCATTTAATTTTCAAGTACAATTATATGTTAAATATGTGTGATCAAGACCTCTATATACCGTGTATTAAAGAAGTACGAGTATAATGAGGTATAAAATACCTAAAAACCCATACTCGAACACCATTTGCCAGAGACTCTTTGAGGAGAGGGATTATAGTCTTCGGGCTGTCTTGCCAATTGTAAAAGAGTGGATTGCTGAAATAGAAAAAATAATTATGAGCATCGAAACATAATGAAAATTGGAAATTGAACATGGAGTAACTCATTGAAGCAGTAAGATCTGAAATCACAATATTTAATTTGAAAAATGATTTGAGGATTTGTATGCATTTTAATATGTTGGAATGCTAATGACCTGCAAGATGTCCACTCATATTTGATGTTGGTAACATTGGCATGGAGTGCATCTTGAACATCCCGTCTGTTTAGGTAGGTAAAAATGTAGTTGTCTGAGCAGGGGTCAAACTGCCATGGCTGCATCAGAATAACATATTAACTCAATATGAATGTTTCTACATTAGTTTATACGGGATAGAATGTGAATATTTGTAACAATAAGAGCAAAATTACAGAGTTGTCCCACTTACTGACGGTTTCGTGATTCCATCCTGGCAAAGGGGATAATAAATGTTGTAGATGTCAAGATAGTTCACATTCACGTCTGAAGTTGCAACTGCCCCGTTACACCTGCCCTCATTGTATTGATCTTCGTAACAATATTTCTTGATGTCAAGATAAGTTTTATCTGAAATTAGGGCATGCGATGCAAAATATTCATACATTCCTATGTCATCTGTGTCATCATTGATCACTGCATTCCCAATCTACAGCTTGTAATCACCCGTTAGTGACATGGAACTCGAAATTATAATTTAACTTATGTACTCTAAGAGTCGTAACTCCCTACTTAAATGAGAGATCACTTACAATTATTCCTTTGAGATTGATGAGAGTCTTGTTGGCTAACTTGTTATGCTTAAGAATTGTATGTGCCAACTGAGGTACATAATGCCCGGCATAGCTCTCACCAGAAATGTAAAATTGTCTGTTCTTATACTCCGGAAATCTCTCGAGCCAATTAAGCAAGAATACAAAATTATCATAAGCAGTTCTGCCATCTCCAGTTGTATTGAGGTCACTGCTTGTATTTGTATATGAAAATCCTACTCCAGCAGGAGACTCCAAGAACAACACGTTGGCAGCTATAATTCAATACGAGAAATTTAGTAGTCTTAGTTGAGAATTGTTCACCTGTTTTTCAAACATGAATAGGAAATTACTTTACACAAAAAGGGCACTTTTTTACCATGATTCCACGCATAATAATTCCTGTGTAATGTTTGCCCATCACTATTAACTCTGAAAGGTCCAAGTTCCTCCATGGCCCCAAAAGCAATCGAAGAACAACCAGGACCTACAGAAAGAATTCACAACATTTTAAGATAGTTGCGTAATCAGAACCAATTTATAGGTGTACTCAACATGGATATGTTTATATTTAGTTGGTCTGTGAAAAATATGCTCTAGAAAAAATTTTACGTATTGATAACGAGGAAATGAGATCTCTTTGCCACTTGAAATTGAATAGAAGAAAATGACTTTTCTCATATGTCTAGTACATAAAAATGAAGATCTCTTATAAAAAAGACTATAAAATTGAAATTTTTTTTAGTAAATGACCTATAAAACCGATTCTTCCTAAAATAACAATATTAGTAATTCCAATAGTGTTTTAATGAAAAAGGTCAAAATGTTGGTTAGAGCAAGCTATATGAAATTAAAGAATTAATATTTGTAAAAGAAAAAAAGAGTTCCGTCCATAAATGCAAGAAGATGTTTTCCCTTTTTGATCAAACAAACAAGTAAACTTTCAAACAGTATAACAAATATCAATAAAAATAAGTTTATTGATAGTATAACACAATTTATAAACAAATGATGTATGTGTATACCGCCATTAAGCCAAAGAAGCAAAGGCAATGAATTTGGATTCTCAGCTTCAGTAAAGTAATAATACAAAGCACGACCAGCGGATTCATTGACAGTAACATAGCCACCATATTGCTGAAACTTCACTGACGGTTGTCCAGGCAATTTCTTGATCCAATCGTTTTCTTTTAGTCCATCCTGTGGAAGGATAACTTTGTCTATTTCTATATTTTCAAGGGCTGCTTGTAAATAACTCTTTTCAATGGACGAATCCCTCTTTCGCTTAGCCTTGTTAAATTTACCAAGAACATCACTTTGCTTCTTTCCAAGACTTGAAGCAACAAAATGAGACGAAAAGAGGGTAAAAAGAAAGAAGATGGAAGTGAATCTTCCCATTGTTGTTTGTATGTCTTGTATTGAAAATGGGAGTCAGAGGAAGGCTATTTATAATGCAATTACGTGATTATGAGATTTGATTTGATCACATATGTGTGATATCCTCACCTTAATTATTTTCCTATTTTTTAAACAAGGTAGATTGGCAATTACTAGGACTAACTAAGGATAAATCTAATATGCCTACCAAATATATAATTTTTGTTAGTCATTCTAGTGACTATAATTCAGAATTGATCTAATACAGTAATAATATGAATGACTACCAAAAATGAAATTATGTGGTTTGGGTAGCTACCAATCCTTACAAATGGTTAAAGATTTTCTTTATAAAATGAATTGTTATCCCTTTTTAGTCACAATACTTAAACAGAACCTTTTTTAGTAAAAAGGAGAGAAGGATCTTTTTAAATCCTATCCATCCCCCTTTGAAATACAATGTCAATGTATTATGTACTATGCTAGCCTTATACTAATTATTGCTTCACATTTACCACAAATATCAGCAGATTTAAACTAATACTTGTTTTTTTTTACCTGCAATAAAAACAGATTCCAAAAAAGATTCAAAAAATTAAAAGAGAGACAAAGAGGGATGTCATAAACCAGCTCAAGTAACCGATAATGTTATGCTATATTAAACTTTGTATAAGAAAGCTCATAAAATGATTCTTAATTACACAAATAAAGAATGTGCTAGACTGATGATCGGTCTCCAGGAGGTAGTGTGCCAGAGAGGAAGTGAGAAATAAGGGAAAGGGCTCTAGCGGGTTGGAAACTTGGAACTTCATGTCCTGCCCCTCTTACTGTTGCAAATGTTAGACCTCCTTTATATGTCTCAACATATCCTCCAACCTGCAATATATATATATATATATATATATCCAAACAAAATAATTGATGTAGTTTTCATTAAGTTATAACATTGAGAAAATAGAGTCAAGTTTTATGGTGAGCAAAAGATGTTTGATGAGCAATGTTTGTTATTTTACCTCTCCTCCATATAACCAAGAGCGCCAAGGATTGTCAACTGTGAGGTTCATTGCTTGTATAGATCTCTTTGTAGAAGTTACAGTCACCCTTCCATCTGTATCACCACTGCATTTAATTTCCAAGTATAAATATATGTTAACATTTTGTTGTCAAATCATCAGAAAGAAAAAAAAAAAGTAGTATAATGAGAAATAAAATAACCTAAAAATCCACACTCGAATGCCATTTGCCAAAGACTCCTTGAGGAGAGGAATTATAGTCTTAGGGCTGTCTTTCCAATTGTAAAAGAGTGAATCGCTGAAATAGAAATGAATTATGAGCATTGAAGCATAATGAAAATTGGAAATTGAACATGTAGTTACTTATTGTAGTGGTAAAAGATAAATGTGTTGGAGTGTTAATAACCTGCAAGATGTCCACTCATATTTGATGTTGGTAACATTGGCATGGAGTGCATCTTGAACATCCCGTCTGTTCAAGTAAGCATTGATGTAGTTGCCCGAGCAGGGGTCAAACTGATATGGCTGCATCAACATAACCCATTAACTCGATATGAATATTTTTGCATTATTTTATACGGGATAGAATGAGAATATTTGTAAAAATAAGAGCAAATTGAAGAGTTGTCCCACTTACTGACAGAATTTTTGGGTATTTCGTGAGATTTTCATCCTTGCAGAGGGGAGAATAAATGTTGTAGATGTCAAGATTCTTGAGATTGTTGTTGGTAATTTCAGCTGCCTCATTGCACTTGTTCTCGTTGTAGTTATCTTCATAACAATATTTTTTGATGTCAAGGTATGTCTGATCTGAAATTAGGGCATGAGATGCAAAGAATTCATAATTTCCTATGGTGTCTGTGTCATCATTGATCACTGCATTCCCAATCTGCAATTTGTAATCATCCATCAGTGGCGTGCAGCTTGCAAGTATAATTTAACTTATGTACACTGTAACAACTCCCTACTTAAATTAGAGATCACTTACAATTATTCCTTTAAGATTGATGAGAGTCCTGTTGGCTAACTTATTGTGGTGAAGAATTGCATGTGCCAACTGAGGTACATAATGTCCAGCATAGCTCTCACCAGAAATGTAAAAATCTCTATTCATGTACTCCGGAAATCTCTCGAGCCAATTGAGTAAAAATACAACATTATCATTAGCAGTTCTCCTATCACCAGTTGTATTGAGGTCACGGCTCATATTTGTATATGAAAATCCTACTCCAGCAGGAGACTCCAGGAACAACACATTAGCAGCTATTATTCAATTGGAAGAAATTAGTATTCAGAGGTACAGTAAAGTTACACAGCAAGGTTCATTTTAGTTTGTGTTTACCAACATTCCACGCATAATGATTCCTGTGTAATGTTTTGCCATCAATGTTAACTCTAAATGGTCCAAGTTCCTCCATGGCCCCATATGCAATAGACGAACAACCAGGACCTACAGAAGGATTCCAGATAAAAAATTAGATTTAATAACAATACTAGTGAATCCTATAGTGTGTTGATGAAATATATTACTTATTTTGCAGAGCAACTGAAATGAAATGAAATAATTCATGTAGTTGTTTTTCCCCCTTTAGATGAAAAATATATTTTTTGAAATCAAAGACCAAGAAATGAACATATTATTGACATGTCATATTCACTACGTAAACAGATGCCATGGCCGGGCCTAGAGGAAGTACAAGTGAGCAATTCAATATAACAAATGGTTTATATCAAAACCATATAGTATTACGCAAAATATAGACGAATGTTGTGTGTATATACCTCCATTCAACCAAAGCAGCAAAGGTAGTGACTTGGAATTCTCGGCTTCAGTAAAGTAATAATACAAAGCACGACCAGCAGATTCATTAACGGTGACATATCCACCATATTGTTGAAACTTCACTGGTGGTTGTCCAGGCAATTTATTTATCCAATCTTTTTCTTTAAGTCCATCCTGAGGAAGAATAACTTTGTCTAATTCTACATTTTCAAGGGCTGCCTTAAAATAACTTTTACTAATGGATGAAAACTTCTTTTGCTTGGCCTTGTAAAATTGGCCAAGAACATCACTTTGCTTCTTTCCAAGGCTTGAAGCAACAAAATGTGACGAGAAGAAGGTAAAAAGAAGGAAGATGAAAGTGAATTTTCCCATTGTTCTGTGGTCCTTTTTTTAACTATTGAAAAGTAGAGTTAGAGAAAGGGTATTTATTATGAAACTACGTGATTATGAGATTTGATTGTGATATCATTTGGACATGTTAGTTATGATATAACTTGCTCTAATTATGCATGATTTCATGCCAGATATAATCATGATTTCCTCAACTTAATACTGAATAAATGGAATATTGTAAATGTTAAGAGTAAACAGACATTGCCTAAAATAAAGGAAGGAGAATTGTTTGTTGTTCAATTTGAGGAAGGTATTTGATTTTTAAAGTAAAATTAGGAGATATAAATGATTTTCAGCCTATATTACTTAACCAAATATTATTATTTTTTCCAAAATCCTACATTTTAAGGAATGTAATAATTACCTACCTCTCTCCTCAAATTCAAATTCATCAATCATGTAATCATGGACGCGAGATGAGCTCTCATTTCAACTTTCCATTTATAGCATAAATACAATCAAGGATAACACATAAGTCCTTTAACTTGGTATGAAATTATATCTATGACTTCCAACTTTGAATGTGCACAAATAGGCACTTAAACTTGTATAAAGTTGAACAAGTAGATACACATGTCTTATGTGGCATAATACACATAGGACATCATGTAGGACAAGAATCGGCCATATAGGACGCTACATAGGACATATGTGTCTACTTGTTCAACTTTATACAAGTTTAAGTGTACTCGTACACACCCAAAGTTGGAGGTCATAGATATAATTTAATATAAGTTAAAGGACATGCCTACAATCAAATATAATGACATTAAACAATCTGCCTATTATTAGTATTCCAAATGAATATTACTTGTTATTTTATGAATATTATTATATATGTGTTGAATACTTCTATAATGTAAATTGAATGTATAAAATTTTGGATCTAATAAATATATAAGTTTAATTACTATATATTTTTTGCCATGCATATTTTATCTTCCTTATTTTGAAGATCTGTATTTGCAATTTAACGTAATTCGAGGGATTGAGTTTTAATTACAAATTATTTATTCCTATAATTAAGTCATTCTCTCAGGGATAAAATCCGTTGGGATTTCTTACTATTCTAAAGGATAAATCCTTTTGGCCATAATTTTTTTACCACAATGGCCTAAATTTGATAATAAAGTTAATTTACATTGTAAACAGATTTACATTTTGACATTCTTAACCTTTTCTCCCAAATTTAAATTTTCCTCCATTTATTCTACTAGCTATTTTCAACACATGATGGGGATTGAACATCTAACTTGTTTACTTAGTATTTGTTTTTTACTTATTTGTGTGTTGACTTTGCATTTCAAAATTTTATCTATACAAACAAAGAAGAAAAACATTAAGTTATTCCATTTATTCGAGTAATTTTATTAATTTAAAATAATACTAACCTTCCAAATAATTTAAAATTTGTTGGATATTTTTAGAATGATATATAAATGATTGAATGATAATTTAGAAACAATTTTATATGTCTTTTGCTGAACAGTTATTCCATTTGGTCACATTTTTAGAATGAGAATTTAGAATATAAAATGATTGAATATTTTTAGAAAAGTAATTTTCCTTCACGTTTATTGACATTCTATTTTATAATTTATCAACAGAGAAATCAAATTATTTAAAATTATGTAATTAGACAAGACAAATTGTTAAAATTTCTAATGATACAAATTCACTTCAAAAATTTATTTCTCTAAGTTTTTAGCTATTTTAAATCTTGTTGTGTATTTTTCTAAAATTTTTAATACAAAGGATCGAGAATGTAGTAAATTCAAGGGAAAACCCATGTTTGTCCTCCTAAACTTGTAACGAAAACTCACTTTAGCCATTAAATTTAACATGTAGTTGTTTACCCCCTCCCCCCCTCCTCCCCCCTTTCAACAACTTTCAAGTGAATTAAATACAACCTCAAAATCACAATCTCACTCTCACAACTGAGAATGCTCTACATAGGTGCCATATCATTGCCACATCAGTGCTTGTCATTGCCACGTAAGAAATTATAATTTTAGAAAAAAAAAA
>NW_025855331.1:91406-102458 GCF_002878395.1 Capsicum annuum
TTATATTATATTATATTATATTATATTATATTATATTATATTATATTATATTATATTATATTATATTATATTATATTATATTACATTATATTATATTATATTATATTATATTATATTATATCATATCATATCATATCATATCATATCATATCATATCATATCATATCATATCATATTATATTATATTATTTTATATTATATGGCATACCCCAGCCTAAGAGATCCTGTTAATGGTATCAGAGCCTGTGAATTTTCATAGTAAACATGTTAAGTGGGGTGAAGTTTTTTAGCATAGGTATAAGGCTTTTATAATTATGGATATGGGAGAAGTTAGTACTAAAAATACAAAACTCGAAGAGGTAGATTTACCTCAAGATATGGATTTACTAAATAAAAAGACAATTCCAAAAGTTGAATTAAAAACCATATATGAGCACGGATTTTTTGATAAAATAAAACATAAACAAATTATTAAAACAACTGAGCAATCCCTTACTTTAAATGCCGATGAACAGACTATTCAACTCCTAAATAAGCATGGTATTGATATTTTTAAACGTAATTATAATTATATGCATATTGGTCTAGTACAAATTGTCTTTCGACCTTTAACACTAAAGGGTCTCCCTGAAACATTTTTAGCTGCTTTGCGTGATGCTAGAAATTTGAATTTTAGAAAATCCTTAATGGGATCTATTGAATCTACTCTTGCCTATGGTCCTGTATATTTTAATACTCAGTCAAATTTACAATTATCTCTAACCGATGTAAATATTATTCATGTTTTAACCTTAAATGTGAAAACTCATGGTTATGATTATGCCCCTGGATCTGAGCTTATAGGATTATCTTACCGCATATACTATCGTTTATTATCAACCTTAAATCCTCAATGTAAATTAATAGATGATACTTCTGATTGCACTATGCTTATTGAAACCAACTTTATAAAATCTAAGGTTACTACCCGAAGACCTATTCGATGGGAGGAAATTGACTTCCCCAAAACATGGATTTTAAACTCAGTCACTTCCCCCAAACAATTGCGGAGGATGTGACTAATTCAGAGTTAACTCAAGTAACTCAAAATTCAGATAGACGAATTTGTCTACAATTTGATAATAATCCCCCAGTCTATAGAAATTCTTTTTCACTACCAAGAAGACTTCCTTCTATACATCATATCTCTCCTATAGAACCTGATTATGGTCCAGCTAGGAATCGAGAGGCATCCCTACATATTATTAATTCTGCAGATTCGCATGTTACACCTAAAGGTGTAAAAAAGATAAAAATCAACTCTAAAACTAATATAGTTCAAGATTTTGATAATGAAAATCCTACCCCATCAGAGATGGATTTTGATATCAATTCTGTTTAACTATGATGACACAACTTATTGATTTTAGTCCTGGTTCTCAGGCAAGGAAATATATTCAGAAAGAATTTTTTTCTGAATGGAAAACCTTTAGGACATGATTTTTCGAGACTTATAATCCTGACGAATTACGAAATACTTTTCGAAGAATTCTATGAAATATGTGTCTTGCATAATAAAATTATTTTTTTTGTACCATGGTTTATGTCTGCATATTTGTCGTCATATATCAAAATAATTGAAAGATCTTATCAAAATTCTGATGGTACAATTACTCAGGCACTATATCCTCCTCAGTCTTCCTTTATATTACCCAATAATACTGGAATAACTTTTTCTGCTTTTCAAAAATTTGTCAGTGAAGATGTTGGAAAAATTACTGTTTCTGAAATAAATAACCTTTTCACCCAAAATAATTATTTGATTCTTTATGTTAAGGTTTTAGGAGAACATATTTCCTCTCTTGATAAAAAACTTGACGAATTAATTGAGTTAGTTAACAAACTTAGCCCGCAGATGAATTCCTCTAACATTCCTTCTACTTCTGAAAACAAAGAAGAAGAAGGATATATTTTATCTAAACCATGTATCTAAAGACCTCCTGAAATAGAAGGATTTGAAAAGGTTTCTCAATTAGAACAATTAGAAAAACTCTTAGATAAAAAGTTCTCTCGTTTAAACATTCAACCTCTTAATATTTCTGATGATTTTGTGCAAAAACTCGAATCTAATTTTGCTGATAATATCGAATCTACTCAAAATACTGGAGAATATAATCTCTTCCGAGTTAAATAAGTTAAAAGGTATGATTAAAAAACAACCAGGAAAAAAATAAGTTGATATTCCCCGTATGTCTACTGCATATTATCCACGTCCAACTCCTCAAGATGTTCTGATAGAGGAAAGAGATTGGAATCAAACAAATACTTCTTATAGTGGAGAAGCTATTTATGAATGGAATATTGATGGATTATCAGATCGACAAATCTCTATTCTTATCCATAGAATGTCCATGTATCCTACTATTGCTACAGCCACTGCTTCAGCAGAGAATCGGGCTAATCGTACTGACCCAACAATTTGTAAAATGATTATTGCGGGCTTTACTGGCCAACTTTGAGGCTGGTGGGATAATTTTCTAGACGATGATAAGTACGAGGCTATTTTTAATACCACCAATGATAAACCTAGAAAAGATAATCTAGGTCGACCACTTTGGGCAGGACGATCAGATGCTGTCTATACCCTTATGCTTACAATTATTGAACATTTTGGAGGAAGATTTACCAATCAGTATGAAAACATTAGAACTCTTCTTAATGGCTTAAAATGCAAACATTTAGGAGAATTTAGATGGTATAAAGACACCTTTCTTAGTAGGGTTATGGATTTACCCAAGAGTAAGTATGACCATTGGAAAGCTAAATTCATTGATGGTCTTCCACCTTTATTTGCTGAAAGAGTTAGAAAATCACTTAGAGGATCTTATGGCAAAGTTCAGTATTCAGAAAAAACTTATGGTCAGCTTATTGTAGCTTGTACTCAAGAAGGCTTAGCCCTTTGCAACGAGTTAAAATTAGCCAGACAAATTAAGCTCGACAAACTCAGAGAAAAATCCCAATTAGGAGATTTTTGTGACAATTTGGTATGGATAAACCCTTAGCAAGAAAAACCCAAAGATATTTCAAGCTTGATAAATCCTATAGAAATAAACGTTCTAGGCTTAGAACTAAAGAAGAACGTGAAACTAGAAAATCCTTTCGTAAGTCTACTAGGTTCACGAAAAATAGATCAAAAAGATAGTTAGCAAAAATTAAGTGCTATAAGCGCAACCAATATGGTCATATAGCTCCAAACTGTAAATTACAAAAACTCAAGTCCTTAGGACTTTCTGAAGAAGTTCATGACCAAGTTTATAATTTATTATATACCTCTGATCCCGAATCTGATTCTACATCTGAAAATGATTTTGAATTATCTAATTCTGATAGTGAACTCAATCAGGTTGATAAATGCAATGATTGTGATAATGATATTTGTAATTGTGATGAAATGATGTATAAACTTCAAGCGCAATTTGAAGATCTTGATTTAAATATTCAAACTCTTACTGCTGATAATGTCCTTGAATTACTGAAAGAAGTTACTGATGAAAAACTTCGTGAAAAAATCATTAATTTTGCTACTCAAAAAACTTCTACTAGTATTTCTAAAGATAACTCTTATGATAATTATCACATGTCATATTCCTTAGCCGAGGTTAATCGACGTCTTGCATTGAGTCAAACTCCAGGTAGAGATACTACCTTTAATGATTTAAAAATCGAAGTTGAACAATTAAAAAGGAAAATTGTCTCCCTAAAATAAAATCAGATGATCTCCGATCATAGAATTTTGAAAATCGAAGAAAAGATTCTTGACATCCCTGAAACTTCTATTACTTCAAAAGGAAAAGAAAAGGATTTTAAATACTCTGAAAATTCCGAAATTGATAAACTTAGTCCAAAAGAAGATTTAAAAAGGGATTATTTCTTGGGGATGATGCAAATAGTTACTGGTCATAAATGGTATATAAACTGCACTATTCTGATAAATAAGGAATTTTCTATCACTAATATTGCTATGATTGATAGTGGTGCTGATGTTAGCTGTATTCAAGAAGGACTAATTCCAACTAGATATTTTGAAAAAACTACTCACATAGTCAAGTCTGCATCTGGTCATACTCTTGATATCAACTATAAATTACCAAATACTCATATATGTCGAGATAAAGTCTGCATTCCACATTTCTTCTTTTTAGTGAAAAATCGGTTATATCCTCCTACTATCTTAGGAACACCTTTTATAAATGTTATTTATCCTTATACACATATTGATGTAAGTGGTTTTAAGGCTACTTATAAGAATAAATAAATCTCTTATCCTTTTATTACTAATCCTGTAACAAGGGATATAAATGCCCTCATCAGTATGAAACAAAAGCAAATTAATTTTTTACAATTAGAACTAATGAGTATTAATATTTTTGATACTTTAAAATCAATAAAAGTCCAAGAAAAAATAAAAATAATTTTCAATCAGTTGATTTTTGATATTTGTGCGGATCATCCAAATGCTTTCTGGAACCGAAAGAAGCATATTGTTTCTCTTCCTTACAAAAATAACTTCAGTGAAGAAAAAATTCCAACAAAATCTTGACCCTGTCAAATGAATACAGAGTTAGTAGAATTCTGTAAAACAGAGATTGATAGTCTTCTGCAAAAGGGTCTTATAAAACCTTCAAAATCCCCCTGGTCTTGCACTTCTTTTTATGTCAATAATACTGCTGAAAAAGAACGAGAAGTACCTCGACTAATCATAAACTATAAACCTCTGAATAAAGTTTTAAAATGGATTCGATATCCTATACCAAATAAAAAGGACTTACTTTCCAGATTATATGATGCTAATATATTCTCTAAATTCAATTTAAAATCTGGTTATTGGCAAATTCAAATTGATAAAGAACATACTTATAGAACTGCTTTTAATGTCCCTTTTGAACAGTATGAATGGAATGTTATGTCATTCGGTTTAAAAAATGCTCCTTCCGAATTTCAAAAAATTATGAATGACATTTTTAATCCCTATATGGACTTTATCATTGTCTATATTGATGATATTTTGGTATTCTCAAAAAACCCTTGAATCTCATTTTAAACATTTGCATACATTTAAACAAATAATTATACAAAATGGCTTGGTCATCTCCAAACCAAAGATAAGTTTATTCCAGACAAATATTAGATTTTTAGGACATAATATTTCTCAAGGTTCTATTGAGCCTATACAACGAGTTCTAGAATTTGCTAAAAAATTCCCTGATATTCTTACTGATAAAAAATAACTTCAAAGATTCCTTGGTAGTCTTAATTATATTTCCCCTTTTTATGAAAATTTGTCTAGAGATTTAGCTCCTTTATATGATAGACTAAAAAAGAATCACAAAATTCCTTGGACTCAAGTCCACACTGATTTAGTAAAATTAATTAAAAACCAAGTTCAAACTCTTCCTTGTACATCTCTTGCAAACCCTAACTGGTTAAAAACCATTGAAACTAATGCTTCTAATATTGGGTATGTTGGAATACTTAAACAAGTTAATCCCCATACAAAAATAGAATGTTTGATTCGATTTTATTCTAGTAAATGGATTGAAAGTCAGAAAAAATACGCCACAGTAGCCCATGAAATGTTAACTGTTGTAAAATGTGTTTTAAAATTTCAAGATGATTTGTATAATCAAAGATTTGTAATTAGAACTGATGCTCAATCCGTTAAATTTATGTTTAACAAAGACTTTAAACATGATGCCTCTAAATTAATATTTGCAAGATGGCAAGCTCAATTAGCCCCTTTTGATTATGAAATACAATATAAGAAGGGTAGTGAAAATTCTTTGCCTGATTTTCTATCTTGCGAATATCTAACATGAATTTTTACACGCACTTCCTCCCTGAGAAAACTATAATTACTATTATCAAATACATTCCTTTAAACGAAGATATTCATTTTCTTATCTTAGAAAATCTAATTCGTAGCCTAATAGAAGAAGATTTATTCCTTAACCACGACGAATTCCTTGAAAATGAAATTTATTGATTTGATATTGATTTAAGTGATTAATGTTTACAGATATAATGAAGTTCTTTCTACACTTCTTCTCTGAAAAGTTCTTAATCACCTTTATAAAAGCAGTTCCTCTAAATATGGACCTATACATGCTCATACTTCGGAAAGTCATTGATGATCTTATCACAAAGGACACACTTTATGAAGATCTCTTTGAATATATGTCATGGTATGCTGATCAAATTCCTGATTATTAATACAGTATGGATCCTCCTTAGCAAATAGCGAAAGGAAGAGGAAGGGGTGGAAGGAGTCAAAATTCTTCATATCAAGGAGGACGAACAAACCCTTCATATTTTGATCGAAGAAATTCTGCATATAGCTCTGCAAGTTCTAATTTTCCTATATTACAATGAGGAAATAGAACTTTAATTAATTCAAAAATTCCTCAAGATGAATCATCATCATCCAAAACTCTGAATATTGGCTCTTCCGTGCATTTAGAAGATATTCCTGAAAATTATCCGTTGTATAAATAACTCCAATCTTATCTATCAGATCAACAAAAAACTGCAGATTCTTTTGCGTCCATAGTTCAAGAAAATTCTGAAGATAAGCCTTCATATGAAAAATTGGATGCTAGAGAACTTTTATTATATATTGAAAATCAGCATATTCCTGGTCAAGAAAATTCTGAAGAAGCATGGCGAATACTTAAAAATTATCTTACTGCCAACATATATTTTACTGGCGAATCATATAAAACCCGGACTTATTATGAACATATATTAGTGCAAACATTCAGTGCAACTTTTGATCACAGCCCCCTTGGAGAAACTACCCCTGGAGTACATGGATACTCCAAAATGGTAATTAAAAAACTTATTCCTATTGAAGAATGGGGTATTTCGTCAATGACTCAATGATCTATGCCAATGGGGCCAATGGGACAAACACTTGCCAATTTCACCTACTGGGATTATATTAAAGCCTTTTCTCAAGTATTATATTATAATAATTACAAGCACAAACACACTTGGTTTATAAAAATTTGTGCTAAAGTATTTGAAAAGCCTATTCCAAATTGGTTTATTCAATGGTGGACTCAACATGGACCTATAGTCAAAATATTACCTCCAGAATATTCTTCTCTATACTATTCATGGAAAAAATCCTCCCCTTTCTTAACAGAATTATATCTTTCAGATCATATTTGTAAAATCGATACTATTGATCAGATGTATTTTTACATAGAATTCTCTATCCCTTGGATCCATCGATGGTTCGTAGAAATAGGATATGACACTCAACAAATTCTTACCTTATACCGAATATTCTATTGTAATATCTGGGACAAATTGCTTCGAAAAGATCCAGCTACAAAACTCACCTATGGTCATGATCAAAGGGAGGAAATAATCAAGAAAATTGCTGAATATGAAAAAACTCCCAAAAAATCAATTTTGGTTGAAGAAAAAAGTCTTAACTATGTTTCTAGAAGAATATCTGTACATAACGGGAATAAAATGCAAATGATAGAAGAATATTTATCAGAAGTAAGAGATAAATTACTTCAAACTGTTGAGCAAAATTCAGACATCTCAATGAATAGCACTGAAGCAAATACTGAAGATATTATCAATTTCCAACCTCCGAAAATTTTGATAGAAGGAGAAGAAATTGAAAAAGCTGAAGCATTCATCAAGAAATGGAAAGGCAAAGACAATATATGACTGTTTGATAAGACCCCTCTGCTTTTTTCTTTTGTAAAATCACTGTGCACAGGGACCCATCCATTACTGTGCAAGATTCTCTTTTTTATTATTTATAGACGCCTCATTCTTGTGAAGAGGCAGGAGTTAAGATGTTCTCTTCTTTTGTTTTCCAAAAACTCTCTCTCTCTCTCTCTATCCCTCTTTGTAATATATTTAAGAATTAAATAAAAGAAGAAGCTACTGTTTACTACTATTACACTCTAGTTCTCGGCTAATCAGGTACATATCTCTTTCTTACTTGTGTACATTTAATTAAACTTCTACCCTAACCCAGCCGTGACTATGTCCGGCTGAAAGGTTTCTTATATCTATGTTGAAGATCTAACTTCGCTGACATGTTAACTATGAAAGCTCCAGACTCTATCAAAATATAAAAGAATCCTTCTAATTTTTTGACTTGGTTCCAAAATGGAGGTACAGTCAAGTTCAATACACTTATGTTAAGCTTGTCTCTGTGACTCCGTCTAGTAAGTTGTGCCTCTCTAGCCCATTGTGTTGTTACGAAAAGGGCGAATTCTGCACAATTAGAACTTCTAGACACATGGGTTTAACATAAGGTTATTAAATCTCTGACAGGCTCCATGATTAGGTAAAAGAGCCCATACAGTCTATTATATTATATTATACTATATTATATTATATTATATATATGTATTAAACCCCCTCCCCCTCTTTCCTTCTTCAGAACCCCCCTTCCCACCACCTAGTCCCTATCTACCCTCCACCCCTCTCCCCATCCAGTTCTCGTTCCCCCTCCTTATTACTACTATTTCCTTCAATATGAAATTTATATTTTAGGGAATTGATTAATTTTTGAAGAAGAAGTTGAAGAACTTTCACAACAGAGAGTGCAATACACACGCGTCATATCATTACCAAATCATTGCCACATCAATGTTATGTCATTGCCACGTAAGAAATTATAATTATTTTTTAAAAGGTAATCCCACACACACACTATTTTTATATTATATTATATTATATTATATTATATATATAAAAAAAAAAATCTCCCCCCCCCCCTCTTTCCTTCTTTTTTAGAACCCCCCACCCCCAATCCCTATCCACCTTCCACCCCCGCCCCACCCAGTTCCCGTTCCCCCTCCTTATTACTACTTTTTCCTTCTGTATGAAATTTATAATTTAGGGAATTGATTAATTTTTGAAGAAGAAGTTGAAGAAGGTGGTGAAGAAAATAATTTGCTCCTTATTCTTCTTCTTTTCTTCCCTAAATTAAGAAAAAGTTGAAGAAGGTGGTGAAGAAGGCAATTTGCTTCCTATTCCTCTACTACTACTCTTTGGCAATTTGCATCCTATTCCTCTACTACTACTCTTTCCTTCTTCATTTCTTCTTCTTTCTTCCCCTTTCCATTGTTTTGACGTCTCATTTTACTGCTCTTTGGATTTTTTGGGTACTGAAATTTAGCAAACTCTTAGAGGATAGTACCTGAAAGATTTAATTTTTATGTATTTTTTGGGTTCAATTTGTTGATTCTTGATCTTTATAGGAAAGTTTATTTGTTGTATAATTTGTGTATTTTATTATTGTGTATTTTATTGAAGATTTTTGGTGGATAGGAGTCAAAAAAGAAAAAGAAACTTTTAATTGAAGATTTTTGATACCCCATGATTGAAGACATGGGGGTAGTGGGTGTGAGGAAGAAGAAGAAATGCGGATGGTGGGTGTGAGGAAGAAGGAAAAAAATAAGGGAAAATTTCAAAAATAGCAATTATAGAGCTTTAATTGTAAGATTTATAGCAACCCTTTCAAAATTACAAAAAATAGCAATATGTATTTTGTATTTGATTAAACTATTGCTAGTTAAATACATATACAATTAAAGATTCGGTTCCTAATTTAACTCCACTCTGTTTTAGTTTTATAAGGAAAAAACTGTTCCTTAATTTAAGGAACATTTAATTTGACAGATTTATTAACCTTTTACAACTCTTTTGTTACCACAACAGTTAAATTACATCTTCAAATTCAAATTCAAAAATGATTTTCATCATCAGCTTCTTAATGCAAATCAAAAATACAAATTCAACTTCAAAAAAGTTTTGTGTAGCAATCGAAGGTTTGGAAAAAAAATTATATCATATATTAAGTTTTCAGTTGTCGAAAAATACTTTGTATGAGATTTTTTTTTTGTTTTTCCGACTTCAAATTTTTCCCTTATTGTTCTGTTAATCTAAATTTGAGATGAAATTTTCAATCATTAAATTTGAATTTTAGTTTAGGCTAACTAGTGTTTGACTTAATTTTTTTTTTGAATTCGTTTTGAATTTTTGTATAAACTAATTAGTTGTTGTTATAGTACGTATTTCAGATTATCTCTACGTTAAATATATAAAAAACTATCATATGTATTTTATTTATACATAAATATGACAAGAATCATGTTTATCAAGAAGAAAGAAGTACATGTCTTTATCTATATACTTTACATGTCAGAGGAATGACACTTACATATTTACAGAATACAACTAATAATAATAAAACATATACGTATGTACTTTATGAATACAACAAGTATTTTAGGTAACCAGAATATATTGCAACTGAACATCAAATACAAACCTTATCATTGACAAATATAAATATCTTATACATATCTTAAATACAAATACATATCCAGTATATACAAAATACATAAATTATACATTTTTTATCGATAACCAATCTTTGCACAAAATATAAATTTTACATATAACAGATATAAAATAAATACAATTAGAGGCTACAATTTCATATCTTAACAACACAATATATACTACAATTTCAAATCTTAAAGAAACAGAAAAATAAATACACACCTAATAAATTGTATATATAAAATACATCTATGAACATATTTTCAGGAAAATACAAAATTTTACAAATAAAATCATACCGCCTCCACTTTCTCTTCTTCGAATTCAAAATCAGATGAAACAGGACTTGAAATTTTACTAGATTCACCTTTTTTATTCGGCTTTCTCTTTTTCATCGATTTTTAAATTTTTTGAGGTTTTGGGGATGAACGTTTTCTCAAACTCTTTTGTTTTATTTTTTTCACAATATTTTTTGAATTGTTACAGTGCTTCAATCTCACTTCTTCACTGCTAACACCTTCCTTAGGCTGAATATGAGTAGAACCCAAGTTAAAATCTTCATCTTGAGTTAACCCAAGACTAAATGATGGAAGCTCATCAGATACTAAATCCATCGATTTACTACCCCTAAATAAACTACAACGATTTGCATGTTGTGACATTATATCGAAAAACCAAAGAATTCAACAC